>NC_036640.1:1658973-1778843 GCF_002806865.2 Cucurbita pepo subsp. pepo | reverse complement strand
GGGGGGGGGGGGGGGGGCATGTGAGAGCTCCTGTGTACACATTGTATGTACAATATCTGCTAACCCTGCAATAATTTGATTCAATGCTTCAGGATTTACATCCTATTATTCCACCTGAGAAAAATAAAGACGATATTCTTCTTTTCTTCAAGCTTTATGATCCTGAGAAAGGAGAGCTGAGGTATATGTTGTGTCTTCCCGTGAGTGGANTTTTTTTTTTTTTTTTTTTTTTTTTTTTTTTTTTTTTTTTTTTTTTTTTTTTTTTTTTTTTTGTCATGCCAGATATGTAGGTAGGCTTTTTATGAAGAGTACAACAAAGCCTGTTGAAATTTTGGATAAACTAAATAAAATGGCAGGCTTTGATCCTGATCAAGAGATTGAACTTTTTGAGGTATGTTCATGATATGTTCTGCCTTTTCTTTCCTCAAATTTTGTTGTTCCAAGTAACCACATTTATTTATAGACAATTCTTATTCAAAAATTCATTGGTTGATCTTCAGGAAATAAAGTTTGAGCCTTGTGTCATGTGTGAACATCTAGATAAAAGGACTTCATTTCGACTAAGTCAGGTAGGTATCAGCTTATTGCTCTTATTATTGCATTTGCTCATATAAGTGCCGCTCATTTGTCACCACTTTGTTTTTTTTTTTTCTTCAGATTGAGGATGGGGACATTATTTGCTTTCAGAAATCCCCTATTGATAGCGAAGAATGCAAGTACCCCGATGTTCCTTCATTTTTGGAGTATGTACATAATCGTCAGGTACAAATCCTGAATGGATGACATCGCTATCCATAATCTATTGCACAAGGGTTTTTCATTTTGTTATGAACAATCAACCCTCAACTTAGGTTACTTGTCATGTAGGATAAAATGGGATGCTGATATGCTCTTAACATTTTGGCACATAATGGACGCAAATTAAAATTTTGCATTATTGTCAACATTGAACATATTGGATCCACAAATTAGTTTTTTCCTTTTGGGGATAAGAAATGAAACTATGAGATTATGACTAGGGCCGTTCAATTACAATCATGAAACTCAATTGAAATTAGGGTTTCAGTGTGGTGAGAACTTTTATCGATACTATGTTAAAGGCGCTTGAAGGAGAGAACTTTCTATCGATACTATGTTAAAAGGCGCTTGAAGGAGAGAACTTTTTGTTGATACTATGTTAAAAGGCGCTTGAAGGAGAGAACTTTTGATTCTCTTTAAAATTTCTCATTTTAAACCTCATAAATTCTACTTTGTCTATTGGATGCCTATTGGAGTAGGAAGTTTTTCAGATGGCTTTTCAGTTGGCCAAATAGATTCTACTTTGTCTATTGGAGTTATTAACTCATCCAATTGACATTCCCTCTTCAATGAATGTTTTCCTTTGGGAAATAGCACATAAAGCCATTAGCTCGAGTAAAAATCTACAAAAAGGAATGTACTACATAACTCTATTTCCAAGTTGGTGCCCATTATATACAAGAAAGACAACGAATTACAAAGGCACTTATTTATGCATGCACATACGCTTAGAATTTTTGAACATCTCACTTGCCCCAGGCAGGTAAAGGATTTATTGGACATGTCCTTAACGTACCACTCCTTTAAGAAGGCAAAAGCCCTGCTACAGAAAAATCTCGTTATGGCTTTCTTTTGGAATCTGTGGAAAGAAAGAAATCAACAAGTATTCACGGAGAGGACACAAACTTAGACATCGAATCACAAAGCCACTTATGAAGTAGTTTGCAAATAACTGTTTTACGTCTTTGAGAACGCATAGAGCAGGATTATCAGTTGTGTAATGGTACTTGCTTGAGATCGATTTGTAAAATGATGGTGATATGCATTGGTTGATGCTTGTATGTGGTTTTTTGCATTCTAGGTTGTTCATTTTCGAACTCTAGAAAAACCCAAGGAGGATGACTTTTGTATAGAACTGTAAGTAATTCCACCTGAATTTTTCTTGTTTCAATTGAGATCATTCATAGTTGGCTCAGTTCAATGTGCATAACTTTTCTTTCTATAGGTCGAAAGTTCAAACTTATGATGAAGTTGTAGAAAAGTTGGCAGAACGAATTGGACTGGACGATCCATCCAAAATCAGATTGACTGCACATAATTGCTATTCTCAGCAACCTAAGCCACAGCCTATCAAATATCGGGGTGTAGATCATTTGTCAGATATGTTAGTACATTATAACCAGGTATTTTTTTTTTCTGGATTTTAATTCTGTATTCTCGTTTGCCCATTTGCATGATTTGGGGCTGAAATCTGGGTTACATGTTGACAGATGTCTGATATATTGTATTATGAAGTCCTGGACATTCCCCTTCCAGAATTGCAAGGTCTGAAAAATCTGAAGGTTGCTTTTCATCATTCCACAAAAGATGAGGTACGAATTGCTTGTGGCACAAATTTTCTTTTTCAGGTTGTCGTCAGGCTTTGAAACATTTTGTTTATATTGTTCAGGTGGTTATTCACAATATTAGATTACCTAAACAGAGTACCGTTGGCGATGTTATTAATTTACTTAAAACAAAGGTATGAACTGTCTTCTTTCAATTATTACTTATAGAAGCAGGAAGATCAAAGTTTTGATAGGCAGAAAACACCATCTCGTTGTCTTCTGTTATTATTCCTCGATTCATTTACAATCCTTCACTTTCGTTAGTGATTTTATTTTATTACACCTTACAGGTTGAGTTATCTCATCCAGATGCGGAACTTAGATTACTAGAAGTTTTCTATCATAAGATCTATAAGGTAATGATATGCTTGATTTTGGATTTAATAGTTTCTCTTGGATTCAGTTCTTATGAGATCTTCATCTACTTGTTAGGGAGCTTTTAATAAAGTATCTTTTTGCTATTTTCTTATAATTAGTCTGTAGTTGATGTTGATATTTACCCCACCAAGCTAGCTCTGCCCCATTTAAACCCATCAAAGTGAAACAACGGCTTTCTGGAGGAAGGTTATTGATCTGAAATATGGGACCACCCCTCTGAACAACAAACAAGGCAGAAATTCCCTTAGAACAACCAAGGGTCCTTGGAAATCCATTATGAAACATTGCTCTCTGATTCATGATAGAATATTCTGTAAATGAGGGCCTTTCTTGGCTTTATCCTTTCTATGCAGCATTCTTAATCTCAAAGTTACAAAGAAGACTGCCTTTCATGGCTTGGCCTCCACAGTAGTGCTCTATGCAGCATTCTTAATCTCAAAGTCATCTCATGGTCTCTTGTAAATGAGGCCTTTGGGAACTTTATCCTTTCTTCAACTGGCACCCGGTCCTTCTAGAAGATCCCAATCTTCTCCTGTCTTACGCCCCTGGAGAGCATCCCTTCAAAACGGAGAAAAATATGATATGGGAGAAATTTATATGAGCCTTCTTCTGGAATTTGCTGCAAGCAAAAAACAGAAAAATATTTCAAGACAAAGACCTCCCTTTTCATAGATTCTTTTGATGCTATAGCCATTACAGTTGTGACTTGGTGTAAATGTTCTAGCTTTCACTTTCCTTTCCAATTGGAAAGGTCTCATGTAATTCCTATTGTGAGTGGGGGGGTCTCCCCCTTGTTTTGTCATTTCATACGAGATTGTTTCTTTTACAATATATATATTTAAGGCCTTGGTTATATTATTTTTTCTATGCTTTTAATTGTAACTATGATTCATTTTCACAGATCTTTCCACATAATGAAAGAATTGAGAATATAAATGACCAATACTGGACACTGCGTGTGGAGGAGGTCAGTGTTTTCGCCATGACAATTATTTCTAATTATTGTTTTCTTTTTGTCCATATTGTTTGAGGTCAGACACATCATCATACCCTTTGTTGAGGGTTTTTGGTGATTTGCTTTAACCATGAGAGTATGAAATCGGTTGTTATTAGTGTTAAACTTGTTGCTAAGCTTCTATTGTTTCTGATGTGAATATCAGATCCCTGAAGAGGAGAAAAACCTTGGTCCTCAGGATCGTTTGATTCATGTGTACCACTTCAGCAAAGAGACGGCACAAAACCAAATGGTATGAAATTGATATTCCTCTTGAGTTTTCTGAAATAGCTTCCAGCAATTTGATTATTCCGGCTTCTTAAAGCTTTCTTATACCACACCTTTTAAAGTGCGTTGTTTATCCAACAGCAAGTTCAGAATTTTGGAGAACCTTTTTTCTTGGTCATTCATGAAGGTGAGACTTTGGCTGATGTGAAAGTTCGCATACAGAAGAAACTTCAAGTTCCAGATGAGGAGTTCTCCAATGTAAGCTCTTGAACCTGCTTTCTGCTGTGCATTCCCTTGTCTTTTCCATTGCAATTTATTTTGGTGCATAATTCTATTTTCTTTTCCAACTTCATTTCCCCAGTGGAAGTTTGCATTTTTCTCCCTGGGGCGGCCAGAATATCTGCAGGATTCCGACGTTGTCTCCAATCGGTTTCAGGTACTTCCTGCTTTAACTGTAAAACTATAAGGTTCTCAATTGTTTGATTGGGTGTTACCCTTTAAAGAATGAACTGATTGTTTTGAATCCATACAAATATACTATGCAGAGGAGAGACATTTATGGTGCTTGGGAACAGTACCTTGGGTTGGAGCATTCAGACACCACTCCCAAGAGGTCTTATGCTGTCAATCATGTGAGGGTCTTTAACCATCTTTATGGTTATGATGTACTGTAGACAGGTTTTTTATAAGTTAGATTTAGGTATAATCAATCTTATACAGTGACATTTCATATGGTAACGACCGAATTCTCATAAATGTTTTGCAGAACCGTGCCACATACGAGAAACCTGTGAAAATATATAACTGAACATAGCGACCGTCTACCAATACTTGAGCCATATGAAGTCCCACTTCGTCAATTGTGGAAGAAACATAGAATATGCGAATGAGAGGTGCGTATGAAGAAACAACAAAGCTACTATTGAGTTTGCAGTTAATAGGAATTCAGTGATATATAGTTTTTGTTTTCCCTTTTCCTTTTCAATTAAAATGGGGTGAGGGAGGGAGGGAGGGAGGTTGGTTTTTCCTCGGGCGTTTTGCTGTTCGATTCTTCCATCTGAGGCTCTGCCATGTGTTTTTCTAATGCACTCCTTAAAGCTTGAGCTTTATAAAAGGTTGGTTGGTGGGTTATGATGAAGGTGTAGTGTAATTTAGCAGCAGGTACATAACAAGTTCCTTCTTCTCTTCTTTTTTTATCCATCTGATGAGGGGATGTATATTGAGTTTTATAGTTGTTGGCAGTGTTTTTGTCTCAATTCATTATTTTTACCCTCTTTTGGTGGTGCTTGCTGGTTTCCCTTAGATGATTGATGAGATGAGTTTGTGAAACTTTATAATCCTTGTGTACATCCTCCTCAGCACTGCAGTGTAGTGTATAACATGTTCATATACCCCATTTCATTGGTACTAATGAAAACCTTTCCAACTAATTTTCTGTGTGAATCACATTTGGCTTAGAGGCAAGTATTTTAGACTTCTAAACTTTTAATTTTATGTCTAATAGATCGTTGAATTTTCAATTTTGATTGGGTATTCTTGTTTCGTACGAACTGACTAATAGACAAAATTTTGAACGTTTATGTCATTATTATATCGAGATAAGTGTGCCCTTGTTCAAACTATACATTCTGTTTGAACCCTTTCAAATCAAAGGGTTTGAAAGGGTTCAAAGATTCTTACGTTTAGAAGATTTCAAAACCAAAACAACTTTCAAAGAGTGCCTCTTTGAATCTTCATCCTCCCCTCGTCATCAGCAGTCTGATAAAATATGCCTCTTCGAATCTTCATCCTCCCATTGTCATCAGCCATCTGGTAAAATATCCTCCTCCCTTCCTGTTTAGGTAATGTGTTCAAGGCTCCAGAATTAGTCGACTGAAAATTCATATCGTGTAAAGTTAGGGTTCATCAAATTGAATTTGGGGTAGTAGTTTACTAACGTACCTCTGATGTTGAAGGACGTGCAGATTCAAATGAAACCGAAGATGATGTTGAATACAGGTTGGGTTCGGGTTGAGCTAGGGTTTTGTGAACGGAGGATTGAATCTCGGTTTCGATAACTTCAACATTCCATAGAATCCATTCCTGTGTAACGGTACGATGTGGCGCATCGTGAGTGACCGAGTTCCGCCACGGCGGAACACCGCCGTTGCCTCTCAAGAAACTAACGTACTGCGTTTTGAGTCTCACAAGCGAGCGTTCCTTGATCGGCTCCCACTCATGCGACGAGTCCAACCGCTCTGGACGAGTCTGCAGAACCTTCATGCCGGTCATTCCGAGAAATAACCGCTGGTTCGACGCCGTCAAGTACTTGCCGTAGCAGCTCTTGAGCCGGATTCTTGAATCAGAGAACCTAACAAACTCAACGCTCCATCTCGCATTCTTCGTCCATCCGTTTCGACTCTGAGTAACGGACTCCTCATCCTCGTCGGCAAACAAATACTTCTTGGTATGGCTTCGGAGCAGCACCACCTTTGCGTTGCGGAACAAATCCATGTTGGAACAAGCCTTATTGGACAAATACGAAACTCCATAATTAATTATATAAAAAATGGCGGAAGCATCTGATGCTATGCCTGGGGAAAAACGTGACTGTCACAGTTTTACCCGTACTTCCACTCTCCAATCATAATCCTCCACGTGTTTCATTTTACTTTGATTTGACTCTTTCTGTCCACGTGGCAACTGGTCAAAGAACCTTCCTCGCTTCTTCCATCTCTCCTCTTTTAAAGTTTTTGGAATAAAAATGGTTCTTTGTTATCTTGCAAATTCCACGATTTAATTACCAAATTAATATTTGACAAAATATTAATTAAAGAATAATTTATATTTTGGTAAAAAGAGAAAGATATCAAATATCTGTATTTTGAAATTTTATTAAAAAAAATATATTTACCTACCATTTGATTTTGTATGATGAACCAAAAAAAAAAAAAAAAAAAAAAAACAGAGAGAATGTTATGAAGGAAAGTCCACGTGGCTACATGAGGGATGGGGAGCCACGTGACACGTCAGTTTTTTCTTCACAAGACACGTGTCAGTGTGTTCTGTTCAATTTAATTACATTTTTTTTTTCTATAAACAAAATCAATATCTTTTAAGTTTAAAATTAAGAATAAAAAATATCATTTTAAATCAAAAATCAAAAATAAAAAACTAAATATTTTGGTTTTATTTTAAAATGGAGCAATATTTAAAAAAAAAAATTGAAATCTTACCAAACTTGTATTTGAGGATAAATTTGTAATTTAACATAAAAAAATATTATTTTATGATATGGAAAAAAGGGATTAATTGGATTTTTCTTTTTCATTGAACCACCTACCAGTAAAAGACCGTAGTGGGAAATAGCAATAGAACACTTGGAATCCGCACTCTGCATGTAACCAGCCGCCATTTTCAACCACGGCACCCGCTGAAAGTGCGCGGCATCGTTATACTTTGAAACGAATTCTCCTTTTCTGTGGCGAACGAATTCCATTGCTCATCCCTCCTTCTCTCTAAGATTTTCGTTTCCTCTTTCGATTTTCTCGGATTTCTCTTCTTAACTTTCCCATTCTCCGTTTGGCTGAACAGAAATTTCAAGAAACCGAATAAAACAAGACCCGAGAACACGCCTTTTTCTTCCTTGTATAGTTTCGATTCGGTTGGTCTCCTTCTAGTTTGAGGTAAGTTTTGTTGAACTTTGGCATGCTGGTTCTGTTTTGCCCGATTTCTGTTTTTGTCGCTGATTCCTATTGTTTTCCCCCCCAAAATCCATGGGTCTCAGAATCTCCCCTTAAATTTTCAGGTGTTTTAGGGTTTTTTTTTATTTTTTTTTTATTTTTTAGTTTTATCTATTAGGTGAAAGATGAAATTCGGCGAGACGTTCATGGAATATTTGCACGGAGATCGAGAGTGGTTCCTGGACAAATGTTCGCATGTCGAGTATAAGCGGCTGAAGAAGGTTCTTAAGAGTTGTCGGACTTGCAGACTTAATGATTCTTGCACCAATGAATGTGAATGCAAGTCTTGCCCTCGTAAGATCGTCAATACGTCGTTTTCTTCTGACTTCTTAGCTGGTTCTCTCTAATCAGTTGTTGGACTTTGAAATTAATTGAATATTTTGGCTTTGCAGTGTGTGATCAGCTGTTTTTTTCGGAGTTGATGAGGGAAGCCTTGGATATTGCGGGGTGTTTCAGCACGAGAGTTAGACATCTTCTTCATCTTCATGTTGCTGGGGGTATTGAGAGATACATGGCGCGATTGGTTCAGTGCTTTAAAACTGATCAAACGACGATGATACAAGAAGGTCGCATGCTGATTGAATATGTTACGATGAATGCTATTGCTATCAGAAAGATTCTTAAGAAATACGATAAGGTGAGTTTCACCCTAAATAAATATTTTGAAGATTTGTGAATTTGACATTGGAATTTGTTTTTTACAATTTAAGAACATAATTTTTGTGCTTGAATAATCGACTACAGGTGCATAGCTCTGTAAACGGAAAGAACTTTAAGTTGAAAATGCGAGCTGAACATATTGAGCTTTTGCAATCACCATGGCTTATAGAATTGGGTGCTTTTTGTTTGAATTTTAAAAGATCCGGTGATGGAGATTTTCCCTCAGAATTCTCCACTCACTTTTCTTTTGATGTCGATGTTGATGTTGATGACACACCAAAAATGACATTGATGCTTCCAGATTCTATGAAGTTGGAATATGATCTTACTTGCCCTATATGCTTGGTAAGTTTTCTGGTCTTGGCTGTAATCCAGAGGGATGGCAGTAGTTGGAGTTCATTTGATAAGCCTCTGAAGTTGGATCATGTTACAGGATACACTATTTGATCCATATGCTTTGGGTTGTGGCCATCTCTTCTGCAAATCATGTGTTTGTTTAGCTGCTTCCGCGATGATCTGTGATGGACCAAAGGCTGCCAGCCCGGAGTCCAAATGCCCTGTTTGTAGAGAGGTTTGTGTTTGGTATTTGAAGCAATTAGATTATTCTTCATGACCAACTAAGATTTGAAAAGTTTGAGAAAAAGACAAATTCAGGAGAAAATTAAATGTCATGAACCACGATTGATGTAGTACTTGATGAGTGGAAATATCTCCAATGTTTTTTTTTTTTTTACTTCATACAACCATGTTCTTGAATGCTTCCTAGCTTAAACATGTTCTCTGATGCTAGTTTGCTTTTAAAATCTTGCTATTTACATGCCCATTAGTCAACATCCTATAATTAAAACCAAGAAATAACAATTTCTTCTGTCCTGTTTGCTTAGAATATCTGCTGTCACCTGTTATCCAGAATTTCATCTAAGTTCCCTTTTCTTCTATCTACTACTTAGATATCGTTTAAGAAAGTTCATCCCTTTTGAATGTTCTACTCTCGCTCAACACAACATTTATGTTGATGAGATATTTTACTCCATGAAAATTTAGAGGTTCTATTGAGCAAAAGAATCGAGCTATTATGACTGTTATTTGTTTCTAATGCAGACTGGGGTATATCCTAAAGCATTGCACATGATGGAACTGGATATGCTTTTGAAAAGAAGGTTTAGAAACTCGGAACCTCTTTCCTTTCCGTCACCATTATGCTTTTATTTAATAATAGTATCAACAAAAGCATGTCTATGTAGTAAATTTTAGTTGAGTTGGCATGATGAAATACAACTTATTGTTTTAACAACTCTATTCAGGTGTAAAGGGTACTGGAAGGAGAGGCTGACGGAAGAACGAGCGAGGGTGCTGAAGCAAACCAAAGATTTCTGGGATTCCCAGACTAGATTTGTGGTCGGTTATTAAAATTTACAGTACCACCATTTATCAATCTGATTTTCTTATACAACAGGCTGCTGCTGCATTTGTTGCCACTCTGGAGTTGGTGGTGGCAACTTTTCTTTTGAAAATAAGGTTGGCTGCTGCCTGTTTATGCAAAAGATCTGGTTGGAAATCCAAAAATCCACGCGTGCAAACACGGATGTGGACTCTTTCGAGTAAGAAAGTATTGACTTTGCCTTTGTTTTTGTCATTTTCCTTGTCCCTTCCAGATGCGGAGTATTTGATCTGGGTTTTGTCTTGAGTTACTTGAGATAAATAAAAGAAACAAAAACACACTTCAAAATGTAATGATTACCAATTACATTAAGTAGTCTAGTGGTTGGTTTGGTGGTATTTGTTTAAGAATGAACAATTATTGTTTTTCATATTTGCTTGGTTATATTAATAAATCTTCAACAACTAAAGTATGGTGTGGTTGGTGGTTAGATATTGGTACTACTTTTTCTTCTAGGTGGTAGTTTCTTTATTTGCTTTTTTTTGGGTTAAAATATTAAACAAATTAGAGTTTTGAATTTATGACTTTTAAAGTGAATCCACTCTCCTTGATCATAAAAGTTTACTCAGTCTTTTAAATCCACTCTCCTTAGTTTATGACTTTTGAATTTGAGCTAAAATAAAGTTTGAAATAGTTGTAAGTGTAAGATGCAATTGTAGAATGAGATTAAATAAGGTTAAAAGAAACTAAGACCAAGTTTGTGGTGTCATCTTTATTTTCCTTTTTCAAAATTATATACCTTCCAGCTATGCTTTTAAGGATCATCCCATTCCCATTCCCATTCCCATTCCCATTGCCAATCAACTCAAATTCTAATCTTCTTTCCCGGTTGTATATCATCATCATCATCATCATCCCCATCCATGTCCTTCTCCATTTTCTTTTTTGCTAGTATCTTGTTGATCTTGTGCAGTTCATTGTTGAGTTTCTGGTCCTTGTTTTGCTTTCGTGTCTTACGACCGTCTTGCATCTTCACACCGAACTGGAACGCAGCTTTTGGCATCGCTTCCTTCTGCTCATTGTACTTTGCCCACTCCTCCTCTGTCTCAAAGTCCCATCGGTGAAGGCGGCCCTTCGCCTACAAATATGAATATCGAAGTCAATATTCAAACCCAGTACACTAAACCGATACGATTGGGTTTTCATCAAAGACAAACTCAGAATGGATTAATTAATTCAGACTACTGTAAAGAACCACATATTTTCAAATAAAGATCTTGAAGTACTCTCAATTCCTAAAGTAGTGATCAGAAATTACCCGGCCTCCCATGTCCATTTTCGATAAGTCATCTTCATCGTCACTGTCCACGATTTCACGGTTATACTCTTGATATCCAGGATAACATTCAGAATAACTCTCTGATATGAAGTTGGGATCCTTCTCTCGTGCATCTCTCTCTCTCAGTTGCTGTAGTCTCTGATCGTCTCTCTTGAATACTGACCCTAAACCCCTATCTTTCTCTTCTTGAGTCATGAGGTGGGGATCGTGTTGCACTCCTGTTTGCATATCATATGCCTGCATGTTGAGCTGAAGGTACTGTTCAGAATAAGCCAGTTGATCAGAATACTGGTAATCCTGCCACTCTCCTTGGTAGCCAGCAGGAAACGCTTGAGGTTGCATCACCCCATAACCATTCTGCAACATCATTGAACTCAGATAAGAACACAGAAGGTTAAAAACTGGAACAAGCAAAGAATCCAATGACTCTGTATTAGCTTGCAATTTGAAAGGCTGTTACGAATCTTCGAGTTGAACAAGATCAACTTACTGCTTCTTGCCATTCTTGAGGTGGTCCAGAGGGTGGGACAGGACCATAAGCAGGTTCAGAGAAATAACTAGGTTTCTCCTTATTTCGAGGAGATTCTTCCATGTCTTCTGAAAGAGGACTCTGGCTCAGGTCCTTACCAGGAACAGTGTAATCAACGCCGTCACCGACAAAAATATCATCTTCATCTACTCTTGCAACAACTGGTCCTTGCTTCTCCTTCAAAACTATTTGATTTTTCTTGAGAGGAGGTGGAGGGGGCAACATCTCTCTTTCCGTTTGCTTCTTTGGCACACCAGCATCAAGTGTTGATGGCTTGTTGTTTCCAACATATTCATTAACAATAGCTGAAATCTTCCCTGCAAAGAAAATACAAAAAGAACGGTAAATTAAAAGGTAAAAACAGGGGTGGGATATGAACAAAATCCCACTAGCTTGCCTAAATTCATTAAATGCTTGCACTTTTTATGCCCATGTGCACGTATATGCTCTAAGTACGACATAAAATATGTTATTCACACATAATCCGGTTCATTACAAACCTACATTCGCATGAGAGAAACTGAAGAACAATAATCATGCTTCCTATGATATTTAATTAATGAAAAGGGATTACCTTTTACATCTTTATCCTTCTTTTTCTTCTTTAGAACCTTCCCTGAGGATCCAAGACGAAGATACGACATAATCTTAGCAATTCGATCTAGTACAGAACCATCAACATTGACGGTCACCATTTCCTGCACCAGTAAACCAACGATGAAAATTAGGTGCATTGTACAAAACTTAAGAGGAAATGATGTGAGGAAAGAAGGATTTCACCAAGAGATCAAGAAATGAACCTCTGGCACTGGACAGTCGGCTTTACTTCTATGCAAGGTAGTTGGAATATCATGAGAATATCCACCCTCCTGTGAATAAGATATCAGATAAGTAGTCAAGTAAAATTCAGTAAGAGCATCACGAGCAAGTGAGAGAATAAATTTCACTGGATAAAAAATTGACTAATGCCCCTTCTACCAAACAAGGATTTGGTGAGGATTATTGAAAGAGTAGTCCTACATTGGCTAATTAAGAGGAAGATCATGGGTTTATAAGTAAGCAACACTATCTTCATTGGTATGAGAGGCCTTTTTGGGAAACCAAAAGCAAAGTCATGAGAGCTTATGCTCAAAGTGGACAATATCATACCATTGTAGAGAGTTGTGGGTTCTAACAGGATTCTCTCCGAGGATTTAGCACCACAAACCAGCCACCTTTATGACAATCAAGATCACTACTAAATATTTCTAGATTCTAGTACTTCATTATACATCCACATAACACGGTGGTGCAAGTTAACAAAGATGGAGTTTTTTTTTTTTCTCTTTTACTGATAAGATAATTTTTTTAAAAATCATTCTGTTGAATGCAATTACGCTCTTGTTCGTGCAATCTGAAATTACATTACTGGATCTTCAACTTTGTCCAATTTTACCTATGTGCACCAATTCCATCCATATGATCTCATGCATGTAAAAATTGAAGAAAGCCTCTGAGCACATACTAACCACAGATCAACAAACAATAATGTGGGTAAAGGTCCAAAGAAAACCCTGTTACTTTTGAAATGAGCCCCCAGCTGAAATGGAGGGAGGGCCATGATATGTCTTCAGACAGCTTTATTCAAACTAACTAGGATAAAAGGAAAACATTGATTACCATGTTAAAAATAAATGATGTTCTACCAGGAAGGAATGTCTCATTTGACTTAATAACTGTCTGGGGCTTGACGATCCATTTGTATACTGACTGAAATACAGAAGATTGGCCACAGATCGTTAGCACAAACAGCTCACAGAAGCATGACCAAAATCTTCAAAGAAACAGAAACACTATTTAACAGAATTTTAATATTTAGAGAATTAAAATACACCTTTGCTGTTGCAGTGCGAAACAACACTTGTTGATCTTCCTTGGGTGTACTTCAGTATCAGCATTCAGAAAATCATTATCAATGGTCATTACGATAAAAGAAAAGAGAATGCTGAGAAAAACATCATAGTCCAAACAGAATGGATAATCTTCTAAATATTTAACTAAATTAGGCGAGGATTAGATGAAATAGAGAAGTAAACACAAAAAGAACAGAGATTCTAAGACAAGTATTATCAAGTTCTTTAACTGCATTCGAAAAAATGAACAATCGAGATAAATGGGTGGTGGCGGTGGCGATCAGATACCTAGCTTTCCCTTCAGCATCGCCCCCAGAATCTGGCTTCTTGTCAATCTCACTTCTTACTTTATTGAGCAAGGCATAATCCAAACCTTTCACCAAGTGGGTATGCTCAACGTCCCCTGCATCAAAGCAGCTCAAAAAAATAATACAACATAAAGTAAAAACAATAATAATGGCTTGGGAATATCCCCTGGTTTAGACTTCAACCAAAAAGCTATAAATATTACCAAGGTACGAGCAACTCCAAATGCATAATTAATGATTAAGAACTCCTCTGAAAGGCCACAATCCAATCGCTAATGGACCAGCAAGGAGGGAAAAGGGCGAGTTGTACTTGTAGAACACACTATTGATTAGTCACCCCCCACCGCCACCCCAAATTTAAATATATCCACCCGATTCTGAATTGGATGCAAAGGAAGAACAGTTCCTAATTTTACAAAGTTAAAAAACACAAACTGAAAAACCTCATTCTACTGGAACGAACCTCCAAGGTACTTGCTCTTCTCAATGGATAACTTGTGTGCATCAGCCGCCCTGGAAAAAATGAAGTAACACTAAAAAAATGAGCATAGAAAGTAAGAAGAAAATACTTCACATGCAAATTACAGAAGAAAATTACATTGAGCAAACGGAGGAAGCAGGTCTAACCGAATGTCGACAGTCCCAGGAGGGGCAACCGCATGAAAACCCAGCTCGCTGGATTCATAATCAGGATTCTGATCTTCTCTTCGTTCTTTAGCTCGATCTCTGTATTTTGGCGTTTCGGGTTCTTCAGTTTTCTCCTCCCTGTTACATTATGCATCGAATGAGGCATATTAATACCATTTCCCAAAATTTTCTGACAAAAACTCAGCCGGAAGAAACTATAGCATGGAAGAATCAAATAAAACAACAGAAATTACAGATACTGAAGCTATACTTGTGACGAGCAAATTTATCCTTGTAATGCTTTTTTGCCGAACTCATTTACACAAATTTTGAGATTGTAGCCTCCAACTGGAACAAGGATGTGTTTAAATCCCGATGGATGAAGCTAGGGTTTTGCAAATTCCCCAAAATTTGAAGCTACCGTGTAAGAAATTCCTCTGATCAGTGAAATTGGGGAGTTTTCACGGATGGGAACTGACGAGAAAGAAGGGTACAAACTGTAATATTCACCTTTAGCTTTACCCAATTTTGTCATTTTCTCACAAGCCCAACAAATTCCCAACTTGCAAACAGTAAGATTTATTGGGCTTATTGGGCTCGCGTAAGGCCCATAAGCCTAACTATCAGATAAGCCCAACCCATTCCGAACTTGCAAGCAGTAAAACTTATTGGGCTTATTGACCTTGTATGAGGCCCCATAAGCCTAACTATTAGAGAAGCCCAACGTATTCCCAACTTGCAAACAGTAAAATTTATTGGGCTTATTGGGCTTGTGTGAGGCCCATAAGCCTAACTATTAGAGAAGCCCAACCCATTCCCAACTTGCAAACAGTAAAATTTATTGGGCTTATTGGGCTTGTGTGAGGCCCATAAGCCTAACTATTAGAGAAGCCCAACCCATTCCCAACTTGCAAACAGTAACATTTATTGGGCTTATTGGGCTTGTGTGAGGCCCATAATCCTAACTAATAGAGAAGCCTATCAGGGGCATTTTGGTATGCTGGGAAGTCTTTTCCTACCTCTAGCCCAACTTTTTAAAGTAAAAAATTAAATAATTATAAAATTAGTTTTAATTTTACTAAAATTAGTATCGGATTTAATTTGCTAGCTGAATAAATAAAAATATTTATGAAAAATATTAGAGTTGTAAATTTTAACGTAAGAATTATAATGAATTTGTAGGTATTTGTATTAATAAATAGTAATTAATATGGTAGAAAATTAGGGTTTGGATTTATTTTATTTTAGGCATTATTTATTATTTGCATTAATAATTATTTTTTATTGTTTCTATTTTCAAATATATACATCTTTGAAAGTTAGGGAAAATATTAAATGCATGAGTGCAATTTTGGAAATTTTTTCTTATTTAAAAAAAAATCAAAATGGGTGTTGGAAATTGCACTATATTTTTTATAAACATATTTAAAATCCATAAAAAGGAAAAATAAATAAATAAAAAACAGAACCACTATTCCCAGCTAAATATCAGCCGGTGGTTGTCTGTCAAAGCCTGTATAAAGAAGACACCTGTCCCACAATTTTCTTTAGCCATATCTTTTTATATTTAAAATCATTTTTTTATATATAAAAAAAAAAGATATTTCAAATGATTATTAATAATAATAATAATAATAAAAGTTTGTGGGACGTTCGTAAATTCCATCCATAATATTAAAAATAAAAATAACGAAATTTATAACATAAAGGAAAAATCATATTTAACAATAATACTCGAATAGTATTAATATTAAATCAAGTTATATTCATTATAAAAAATAGTTGTATAATTAATATTAAAATAAACTTCGTGAAAACTAATATATATGAAAATTAATAACTAAATCGACTTACAATTGGTAAGTGATCATTTAGTACAATTGGTAAGTGATCATTTAGTCACACTTTTTAATTAGAAGTCTATTAATTCATTTATTTTACATATTAATATTTTTTATACATGAATTCCTACCAACTTTATAACTAATTGATTTAATTGTTTATTATATAGTTTATTCTTGATTTTACATGGTCAAAGTCAAGATAGAAAATGACGGGTAATGCCAAACACGCCATATTTGATTTGGTTCGTAGTTATAAGAATTTGAAATTTTCCTATGATTTAATAATTTCGTTATATGTACACTTTAAAGCTCGCAAGTCATAATAAACATGGCTACCACCCGCGAAAAAAGATTAGGAAAGATTCATAAATATCGTGATAATTATTTTATATTTTAAATATGGCATTTTTTAATTGAATTCAAAAATAATTTAAAAAATATACATTAATTAGAAACGGAGGAAAGTTCTATTATTAAACACAAAATTAATAGTTTAATTAATATTTATATCTATTGTTTATAAAATAATGTAATGATGTAAAGTTGCCAAATACAAATTAAATTAATGTCATTAACTTACCATTTGTATTTGAATTATAATATTACAAAGAAAGATTTTTTTATTTATTATATTTTTTTTTTTTATCAATCGATAATGGGCAAGTCATCGCAATCTAAGCTCGAGCTGTCTGGGAGAATTCTTGAGTTAATCTTTGTTATGGTCAAACCTTGACGTTTTCGACTCTCATTTTCAAAGGCTTTCTATCCATTTGACCGTTTTTTAAAGGTTTAATGGTCAATGCTTAGCTCTGAATTATAACTTGGATATTGTAGATTTAATTGATTAAGTTATTTGAATTATATACGTATACAATAACTATGAAGAATCATGGTTTAATTTTAAGATTATAACGGTTCTTAAACCTTAAAAAGAAGATAAGAGCAGCGGGTCTCGCAAATCAATGGATATAAGTCAAAAGTTTCTATGATTGGCCAAATAAGCAACCATACCGTTTCCTAAAAATAAAATATTTCATTAACAAATTTTTAAGAGAATTTGCAAAAATACCCCTAAACGCTCGAGGATGTTACTAATCACGCCCTCGTTCCTTATTTTGTTAATTCAAACATTGGTAACTAAAATTTACAATTAAGTCCTTAATAATATTATAAAATACAAAATGGCTATCAGAGTAAAATTTAGTTTATTTATTTATATAAAATTAGGGGTAATATTTAAGTGTTAAAAACGTGATAAATTACAGTCTTATAAGACGTAAAATTGAAGGATATAATTGTAATTGGAGACATTATTTTTGAAATTTTTACAAAAAGAAAATGATGAGTGAAATGACGAGATAATTAATTAGTTGGTATAAAAGCTCCGACGAACAAACTTCTAACGGATCGGCGAGTCTCTCCGAAATCTGGCCGTCCATCTCTCTCTCCCTCTCTCGCTCGTTCGCGTCTCTTTCTCTCTGCTCAAACTTTTCTCTTCTCTCTCATCAACAATATCGCAGAAATCGAGAAACCCGACTGAAAAAGACCTGATACAACAAATAATTCCATTTAATTTAGGGTTTTCCAAATCTCTCTTCTTCTCTTCCCCTCCAAATTCTGTTTCCCTCCATAAAAGGTATCCCCNTTTTTTTTTTTTTTTTTTTTTTTTAATTATTGTTTACGGGCTATAAGCTTGATTTTTCGATTCGAAGAAAAGTGGGGGAACGTTTTCTGTTATCTGGGTTGTTTTGGCCGCTGAGTTTCTTTAATCTCTCGTTCTCGAATCAGATTTTGTTTGGGGGAAATGGATTTTTCGCGGGAAAATACGAACAGTTTGTGATTTTCAGCTCTTTCTACGCCTTCTTCGGTCATTTTAGCTCTTGTAAGGTATGGAGGTTTCTTACTTTCGCTCGTTTCGTGTTATGGTTTCGTTCTATTTGGTTTTGTGGAAATGATTTTTGAAATGGAGGAGAAAATGGCCCTGAAATGACGTTTTTGTGAACGTTTATTGATTTATCTGTTTGCTGATCTAGGTTGTTGTAGTGGTATGATGATTTCTTATTATTAAGTTCTGACTTCATTTCATTTTCCCAATTAGGTAGTTTTGTTCCCTTTGTTTCTGATATTGGAGGAAGAAGAGCTGTTGTTAGGAGGGGAGAGAATTGTATACAGAAGTCCACAATTCAAGAGAGTGGATTTGAGCACTTCAATGCCGGGTCATTTTTATCTTGTTTGGATTCATCTTTAGTTGTAGAATAGAATCAAATTGTGTTGCAATTTCTATTCGAATTGTTTAGACTTTGAATGCTCATTGGTTTATGGATTCGGAGGCAGTTCCAGCTTCATTGGATTCGGTGAAATACTGTAATTGCCCGTGCAGTTGTTCGTTATCTACTGGGCCATTAACTACTTGGATTCGATCTGTAAAACGGAAGTATGATGAATTGGATTCAAATAGCCCTTTCACTATTGTTGGGTTGGATAACTTTTCTGTTATACGTGTACAAGTTGAGAATGAATGCAACGCGTTGCGGGAGATGGTTAACAATCAACAACAAGCAATTCAGGACTTGTATACTGAGCTTGAAGAGGAGAGGAATGCTTCTTCATCAGCTGCTAATGAGGCTATGTCAATGATATTGAGGTTGCAAAGGGAGAAGGCGGAGATCCAAATGGAGGCTCGACAATTCAAACGCTTTGCAGAAGAGAAGATTGCACATGATCAACAAGAGCTTGCATCATTTGAGGACTTGTTATATAAAAGAGAGCAAGCTATTCAGTCTCTCACTTGCGAGGTACAAGCATATAAACATAGAATGATGAGCTATGGGCTAACGGAAGATGAGGCGGATGGTGAGCGGGGTGAGCAAAGTTGTAGCCAGAATATTGTGGAATATGAGGCTCAGTGTGAAACTCCCATGTATGATTACCCTCCTCTAAGATGCAACTTAAACGAGGCTCAAGGTCCTTTGGACCATGATAACGATATTGCTGATATTGAGAAATATGCCTTTGGTGAAACCCCGCGCAATCGAGATCACGTAATGAATTTGGGAAATAGGATCAGCCAATTGGAGAGAAGTTCTAGCTACAATCATCCGGATGCGGAGTTCTTTGGTGGTACAAAGAACGTTTTAGAGAAGGTGATTGTGGGGCAATCTCCTAGGAGGCCTAGACATTCCAGTAAGTTTTCCAATGATTCAAGTTTCTTCACAGGTATGCCCCAAGTGAATGAATCTCCAAGACATACATCAAGCCTCAAGAAGGAACATGTCTCGCAGAGTGAGGACTACTCTAATTTGAGGAAAATGGATAATGCATCTGAAGTTGGTGATGACACGAGTGATAGAGTTTATACCATTGACTCTATTCACAACGTAGCAACATATAACGGTTCTTACGAGTCCAAGCCAGCAGTTGGCATTTATGAAGACTATATAACGACCCCCAGAGGGTCACTGAATCATGTCGGTTTTGGAGATCCTGAAGTCAAGAAACTTTATTTGAGGCTTCAGGCACTTGAAGCTGACAGAGAATCAATGAGACAAGCACTTATTTCAATGCGAACCGATAAGGCCCAACTGGTGTTACTGAAAGAAATAGCTCAACATCTATATAAGGGGATGTCACCAGAGAGGCAAGTAGTCGTGAAGAAGCCATCCATTCCGGGGAGCTTTTCTTTCATGGCAGTTTTTAAGGTGATTTAGCTGTGTTTATGTTATTCACATGAAGCCCCTTTAGATATTGATACATTTTATGATCTTGCACTGCTTTCACTGAAACTATTCACGAATAGCTTTCTTATCTTATCAATTTCTCCTGTGTGAATGCTTTATACTTCTTTCGGTCGGTTTGTGTTGTGTTTTTTCATTCCGTATTTATCCTTTTCTGGTCATTTGAATCCTGACACGCTTGGTGAATGCTCGCTTGATCGTGGATTATGAACGATACGTTCGCTTTATTGGTTTTTTATAGCAACAAACATTACATCTGTCATTGCCTTCTTCTGATGTTTCTTTTGCTCTTACATCATCTAATTATCTTCCACCTTTTATGAATGCAGTGGATCGCATCCTTCGTTTTCTGGAGAAGAAAAGCCCGTCGAAGCAAGTAAGTACTTCTTGCCATTCTAAATAACAGCTAATTTAGGGCAGTTCTTGTTTTTCTTCCTTTATCCTTTAGCTGTTCACTTGAATTCTGTCGACATGTTCCAACTTTTTGTTCATCTGTGCCATTACTGCCATGGAGGTGGACTGGGGAGATAAAGTTAGCTGTTTAATCTGTAGATTTGTAGACAATAGCAACATTGTGGGATATCTCTAGCTCGTTAGCTTTTCAAGTTGAATTAAGGGAACCCGAATATTCTTACAAAAGATATCATCGTTCTTATGCATTCTATGTCTTCCGACACGGTTATATGTCTGTGATGGTACTGTTTCTACCTCCATTATTCATCTCTCTTATGGGACTACAGGTACTTGTTTGGTTTGTCAAACGGTGTTGGCTTGCTAATGCTTCTCGAAAAGGGTACACACGCGAGGCAGTGGAGATGTCTTTCTAGCACACAAGTTTAAAACCGCGCACCTGATGTTCATATCCAATCAAACCCGACATCCCGTATATGTGTATGTCAAGTGAATACGATTTCTCTTTTGGTTTTTCTTTTTCTGGATTTGTTGTAGCGGCAGAAAAGGGTAGCGTGCGAGTTGTTCGTTTATTTCGTTGTTTGTGGTTCGATCGTGTTGCTGGTTGATCTGTAAAGCACATATATGATATATAGGAATGCTTTGTTCATAGTGTTTCTACGAATTCTTCTCGAGGAACCTATCATCTGATAGCACTCGCCTGTATATTTCAGATTGAACTTAGTCGAATGCGATGGCTGCCTTCTTTTCAACTTCTCATTTCCAAGATCTTAACTTGTGGTGCCTAGTTTGTTGCATTCTTTACCTTACGCTTGCCCTCTGCACATTAAATCTCTTGTTCTTTCTTCCTTTGAGCTGTGCAAGTGTCCTGTGGCCTATAATTTTTATTCTTTCATGGTTGTGACAGTCTACAGAGAGGGCCTACCGAATTTATGAGACGCAAAAGTTTCTAGTACGACAACAATATTCATATTTCTTCTTGGGTAGAGATAACGATACGTCTATTTCATCGAGAAAATTTCTAGCGTTGCAGTTCCACACAAGTATTAAATATTTTTCTTTAGAGTAAATGATGATAGGAACCTTGACTCTTTACAATCGTATGATATTGTCCACTTTGAGCATAAGCTCTCATAGTTATGATTTTGGTTTTCGACTTCATACCAATAGATATATATCCTTTACTTATAAACTTATAACCAACCCCTTAATTCAAATAAACTTGTAACAATCCTCCCCTCGAACGAACTACACCATAGAGCCTCTTCGGAGACCTATAGAGTCCTTGAACATAGTACACCCTTTGTTTGACATTTGGGTCACGAGTCCCACAACTTTGTTCGACATTTGAGAATTTTATTGACATGATTAAGTTAAAGACATGATTCAGTACACCCTTTGTTCGACACTTGGGTCACTTTTGACTACACTTTTGGGTCTCACAACTTCTTTCTTGAACATTTGAGAATTTTATTGATATGACTAAGTTAAGGACATGATTTCGATACCACGTTACAAATCACGAACCTTCACAATAATATGACATTTGATATGACATTGTCCATTTTGAGCATAAACTTTGGTGACTTTGGTTTTAGTTTTTTTAAAAATATCTCAATATTGATACATTTGAAAACCTATAAACACAAAATTAAAGGTTAGAAACACTACTAGAAATATTTGAATGAATTGGAAAAATAGTTTGTAATTACATTAATTTGGGATTTGCCTTTTTAAAAATTCAAATAAATAATTAAATAAATAAGAGATAGTCCTATACAAAACCGGCTTCAACCTTCGTCGCCAAAACCCCAAACCCCAAACCCTGCGGCAGTGCCGCGAAAATTCTGGCAGCAAAGAGTTCAGTTTCTTCCATTTTGATCAGACCTACGAAAAGCTGCGCAAATGTTAAGCTCAAAATCTTTGCTCTCCCGCGCATTAAAGAGGAAGAAAAGCAAGAAAATTACAGACAGGAAAATCAAGAGCAAAGCTGTTTCTCGAGATCGAAATTCCGATTCTAGAAAGTCACAAATTTGTGAATGCAAAGAAGGCGATGGGGAATTTGGTTTCGGCCTCAAATCCTCCGCAACACCTTCCAATCATGGCGTCCAACCATTAGGAAATCTCTATCTCGATTCAGGCACCATTAACACAAGAAATACAGGTCTGGGTAACATGCAAACTTTGACTGACGAGCTTGTTCTTGATGTTTTAGGGTTACTCGATGATACCGATTTAGGGGTTTTGGCTAGTGTGAGCAAATCGTTCTATGTTTTTGCCAATCATGAACCTCTTTGGAGGAATCTTGTGTTGGATAAAGTTAAAGGTGGATTTCTTTATAATAGGACTTGGAAATCTACTTATTTAGCTGCTTTTTATCCTTCATTTGATGATTCTGTTATTGGCATTTCGGGTTTGAGAGTGAGGGATTTCTATTCTGATTATCTTTTTCAGAGTTGGCTCTGTGCTAACCTTGAAATGAAACCTGAGTGGCTTGAAAGAGATAACATTGTTAGAAGAAAAGGGATTTCTGTTGAAGAATTCATATTGAACTTCGAAGAACCAAACAAGCCTGTGCTGTTGGAGGGATGTTTGAATAATTGGGTGGCAAGGGAAAAGTGGAATAGAGATTATTTGATTCAACTGTGTGGTGATGTTAGATTTTCAGTTGGGCCTGTGGATATGAAGCTTGAGGAGTTCTTTTTGTACTCTGATCAGGTTAGAGAGGAGAGACCATTATACCTGTTTGACCCAAATTTTGCAGACAAGGTTCCAAGATTGGGATCAGAGTATGATATTCCAGAGTACTTCAGAGAAGATTTGTTTGGTGTTTTGGGGAAGGAAAGGCCTGATCATCGATGGATTATAATCGGACCATCGGGATCTGGCTCATCGTTCCACATAGATCCTAATTCAACTTCAGCTTGGAATGCAGTGATTAAGGGATCCAAGAAGTGGGTTTTGTTTCCACCAGATGTAGTTCCGCCTGGAGTACACCCCAGCCCCGACGGTGCTGATGTTGCTTGCCCCGTTTCGATTATTGAATGGTTCATGAACTTTTATTCTGCAACGAAGACTTGGAAAAAGAAGCCTATAGAGTGCATCTGCAAGGCTGGGGAAGTGATCTTTGTGCCAAATGGATGGTGGCATTTGGTGATCAACTTGGAGGAATCCATTGCCATCACACAGAATTATGTCAGCAGGTAAATAAGTTCCTGTATTTTACTTGCACAATTAGTAAATAATTTGCCCCCTGTAGTGGCTAGAACAACCCCGCTGTTCCTGTAATCATGGATAAATCATGAGTGAGAAAGGTCGGAAGGGAGGCTAGAAATGCAAGGAAACAAGGAAACTTAGAACTAATATGAATGATTAAGCATTTCAGTCCTATAGCTGGCATTGTAGGAGGAGGATCCTCTGTAAGTCCTATAGTTATTGCCAAATCATGTCATTTCTTTTGAAGAGTAGCATGCATGTGATATACTTAACTTCCGTTTCAGAAGCATATTTTGAAATCATGCACTAATCTTCTCCGTGGTCTCCATATGGCATATTTCTATGTTTGTTGTGATAAGTCTGATGGTAAATCATTTTTCAAATGGAATTAGAAATGAGGGTACAGGACGTTCCAAGCCCACCGCTAGCAGATGTTGTTCTCTTCGGGCTTTCCCTTTCGGGTTTCCCCTCAAGGTTCTTAAAACGTGTCTGCTAGAGAGACGTTTCCACACCCTTATAAAGAATGCTTCGTTCTCCTCTCCAACCAATGTGAGATCTCAGAATCTACCCTCTTTGGGGCCCAGGGTCCTTGCTTACACACCGCCTCGTGTGGATTGGGGGTTCCCACATCGATTGGAGAAGGGAACGAGTGCGAATGAGGACGATGGGTCTCGAACGGGGTGGGTGGATTGTGAGATCCCACATCTGTTGGAGAGGAGAACGAAACATTCTTTATAAGTGGTGGAAACTTTTCTGTAGCAGACGCGTTTTAAAAACATTGAGGTGACACTATCTGCTCATGGTAGACTTGGCCATTACACTTTCTGTAAGTAAGTTAGTGTTGAGGGAGATCTTTTAAGTTACTTCGCACCTCTTCATATATTAAGTAAACTTGGGATAGTTTAGCTCTATCATTTGCCTAGTTCCATTTCATGCACTGAGATGTTTATATTGATTTCTGATCTGTAGAAGAAATCTGCTGAATGTCTTGGATTTTCTTAAAAGACCAAATGCAAGCATGTTGGTTTCTGGAACAAAAGATCCCGTGAATCTATATGATAAATTTAAAAATGCTATCGATGCTTCTTTCCCTGGAACCATTGATCAGTTGACTCAGAAAGCTGCAGAGAAGGCAGCCGAACAGAAGAAACTTTCCTTCTGGGACTCGGTCGCAGATTCGAACGCTGGCGCTTTCAAGTTCTCTTTCTAGAGACAAAATTCAAGCAGAGAAGCAGCTTGGGAAGCAAAGCTATCAATTCATTTGCTGGAACTTAATAGGTAGCTTGGAAGAAACATTCTGCTATGAGCCTTTTCAACAGTTTTGACATGTAATGAAGCATTGTTTAAGAATACTATACCCACATAAGGTCGGAGATGGAGGACTAGAAGCTGTAACCATTAAACTATACTCGTGTTAACATTTAATGTTAAGGCCTTTTAAACCGTTCATTTTATCTTAATGTTAAAAAAAATGGGGTTGCTGCTTTAGTTATGGATTGTTACAAAACTCTTTAATTTTAATTTACGTTTTTTCCTTATATGTTTGAAGTTTTTTTTTTGTCAAATTAAAAAGAAAGTCAAATTCTTCTAAATAATTTGTTACTGAATTAGTATTCTACTAAAAAGCCATCCTCAAAACGTTTTCAATTTATTAATATAAAATAAGAAATATTTTGAACGGTTCCTTGACCTTCCCCTGATAGGTAGTTGACGAGTCTCAATTGAGACCAAGAGAGATCCCTTCCTCAGACACATTTAAAGCTATATTGACTTTTTCAAACAATGATCGTTGAGGTATCTTCGTTAGAAGCGCACAAACAAGTCCTCGACACCTCAGACTCCTTCGCCTCTTGAGACGTATGATCCTCAAGTTCATCATCCTNAAAAAAAAAAAAAAAAAAAAAAAAAAAAAAAAAAAAAAAAAAAAAAAAAACTATAAGTTAAAAAGATTACAAAAATGATATTAACAAAAAAATCTTATTTGATTTTATTCATCAATTTATATAAATAATGTATTTGTTTTAATATAAGACTATATTTTATTTTAGAGGATCTAGCCAATCCAATGCCACTTACTTATTTATTTTTTTTAATTTTAAAATTAAATTATAACCCTATAAAAACAACACTAAAAAAAATATATATATCTTATTAAATCATAAATTTATCTTCCTTCCATTAAAAAAATAAAAATAAAAATCCCTAAAATTTAAAATTTAAAAAATGTAATATATATAAAATTTTATCATTTAAATATTTCAAATTTAATTAACCAAAAAAACAAAACTAAAATATAGAATCTGCAATTTGATATTCAAATTACAAATTTGGAAACTTAGATCAAGATATTTTCATCAATATATTTTCCTAATCTCTCTTACCTAACGCCTCTATAAAAATTCACTTATTATTGTAAATTTTCTATAACAAACATGGAACTTCCTGACGACGTCATCCTCGATATTCTCAGCCGCTTACCCTTCCACGCCGTCGGAAAAATCCGAGCCCTCTCAAAATCCCACAACCAAGCCACCTACACTTCCTATTTCAAAGCCTTAGCCGCCGATCACCAACCCCTCCTACTCGGCTTCCTCCTCCAAAGCCTACGAACCACCGCCACCGGGCGTAGGCACGTGCTGTCTTTCGCCACCCCCCGACCCAACTCGCCGCCGTTAGAATTGTCCCTGAGCTTCCTCCCCGGCCAGTCACCGCAAGTCCTAGCCGTCGCTCCCAACGGCCTCGTCTTATTCCAATCCCGCCACCGGACACGTCACCAGAGACAACTCTACACTATTTGTAAACTCCCCACAAAGCAATGGCAACGCATTCCAATTCCCAAGACGCGGTTTTTTACGTTGAATATTGCCATGTACGTCACGCGTTCGAATCCTCTCCACTTCAAAATTATCCGTTTATGCCGTGATACAACCTTCTCGAAACGACGTCGTTCGGTTTGCTACACCGTTCGCGAGCTTTTTGATTCGGAGTCTTGGCGGTGGAAGCGGCTTGAGGATTTAGTTCATGACAATAGCTTAAGCTTTGTCGAGCCGTTTTGTGTGGCTGTGGTCGTTGGTGGGTTAGCTCATTGGCAATTCTTTGACGAGAAGTCTATACTTGCGTTCGACTTCCTCTCCGAAACATGGTCGAGTTTCGCCGCGCCGGAGGCTATAACGGTGGAGCAGGAGGCTAGGGAAAGAACCGAGCCGTTCAAGAGCTGGCACACGAAGCTTGTGGAGTACAAAGGGAAGTTGGGGCTAATACGTGAGTTTAGGGAACCGGCGGCGGCGCGGAATGAGCTGTGGGTAATGGAAGATTACAAGGAAAGGGTTTGGACCAAAAAGTGGGAATTTTTGGAGTCGAATCCAACGGCTGTGTATGGATCAGATACTTTGATGGCGATGGAAAATAATGAAAAAGTGAAGTTTTGTAATGTGGAGACAGGTAATTACAGTTACCGACAGTTGGAACGAACCCATTATTACGGTTCTGTGCTTAAGGTTTTTCCTTTCACGTCGGATTTTCAGCCGTGGGATTATTACCCTCCGCCGCCACGTTCATCCAACCCTCCAATTGTCGCTAAATTGCTTCGCCCGAGTCCTNTTTTTTTTTTTTTTTTTTTTTTTTTTTTTTTTTTTTTTTTTTTTTTTTTTTTTTTTTGAGGTTTGTAAATGGTTTTTGTTTGATTAATAACTCTTAAATATTTATTTAAATTTGGTATTAATGATAATTTTGAAAGTTTTGACGAGTTCTTTTATATATTTTATAATTTTTTTTAAATTAAAGTTTGTTATTTTTAAAAATTTTAGAACAATTTTAGAATTTAATATTCTATCTATCTATTTAAAGTAGTAGTGTTATTTTAAAAAATGTATTGTTAATGAAATTTTTAAAAATTTAAGGATTTTTTTGAAATATTTTTAAATTTTTAAGAGTATAATGGAAATTTTAAATTTTAAATATTTATGAAATAGGATTGAGAACATATTTTTAATTTAAAAAAATTTAAATAAAGTTTTTGAATGAAATGAAAATATAAAATTTAATAGAGCTTGAGTGGTGCACAAGTTTAATAAATGCTATGTATAGGTAAAAAAATATATATTAAGAGAATATTTTTATTTTATTCTATAAAAAAAAAGCTTTTTAATATTATTTTTCGAATATATTTCGGAATTTGAGGATAAAAATGGAAAATTTCCAGAAATTTAAAAATAAAATGAAAAGAAATTGCTGTAGCTTATTCCAAAAATATATCTAAAATATAATCATAGTGAAAAAAAATAAAAAATAAAAAATAAAAAGAATTGGCACATGGGGAACCTTCAACCAAAACCATGCATGCACAAATTATCGATGGAGGTTTCTGAGCGATAATCTCTCCTTCTCGGTTAGCTCGCAGCTTGAACGTTGATCGATCGAGGAGCTTTCATCGCTGAATGATTGACGATGATGATCAATTTCAGAGAATGGAACCAATTCCGCGATCTCCACTTGGTTTCGACCTTTCTCCCTAATTCAACATTTTCCTTTCACTTTCCTTTGTTTTCTTCCATTTTCTTTTCCTCCAAATTCTCCTCTCTTTTTGTTTTCCGTCTTCTTGTTCATTTTTTTTTTTTTTTTTTCCTGAAATTCGAATCTGATTGCTGATGCGCATTGTTAATTTGTCTCTGTTTATATATACACACATCGATCGAATTTGAAATTTCAGAGGACGACGTTTCGCGTGTTGAATGATTTCATTCATGTTTGAGGATGTTTGTGGTTTCTGATTTCATGTGTTTTGGCTAACGAATCGAGTTTTTGAGATCCTTGAGTCGAAGACATTGGTTGTATGTCTTCGGGGCGATTTGATCTAATTAGGGAGGTTCGGATTGAATGCTCTGGTCCTTCATGGGATTGTTAGGGATCGATTCGTATGTTGGAATTAGAGATTGGTAAATTGATGGGGAACATATGTGTAGGACCAAATCTCGGCAACAATGGATTCTTGAAATCTGTTACGGCCGCAGTATGGCCAAGCCGGCCACCGGATGATGGCCTTCCTCCACCCAAGGATGGAACTGACAGCAAAAGTAAGACAAACGGGAGTTCTGATTCATCTAAAAACGCCGATGCTCCCAAGGATTCAGATCCCCAAAGTGATGTTCAAAATACGCCGCCTGAAACGGTGAAAATTGGTAATAATGAGGTGAAAATGCGTACTAATGAATCACACAAAGCAGTGGAACGCGAGATGTCGTCTAGAGTGATTAAAAACGAAACCAGGGCACCGGAGGGTGCAAGATCGAAGAAGACCACTCCTATGAAGAGAGTATCGAGCGCAGGGCTTCAAGCTGATTCGGTATTAGGGCGAAAAACAGATAATATTAAGGATCATTACACATTGGGGCGGAAGCTCGGACAAGGGCAGTTCGGGACAACGTTTCTTTGTGTGGAAAAGACATCCGGGAAAGAATTTGCCTGCAAATCTATAGCGAAAAGGAAATTGACCACGAAAGATGATGTGGAGGACGTCCGAAGAGAGATACAGATAATGCATCATTTAGCTGGTCATCCTAATGTGATACAGATTGTGGGGGCTTATGAGGACGCTGTGGCAGTTCATGTTGTAATGGAGCTTTGTGCAGGTGGGGAATTGTTTGATAGGATTATACAGAGGGGCCACTATACCGAGAAAAAAGCGGCTGAATTAGCTAGAACCATAGTCGGTGTTGTCGAAGCATGTCATTCTTTGGGTGTCATGCATCGAGATTTAAAACCAGAAAATTTTCTTTTCATCGGTCAAGAAGAAGAGTCTGCACTTAAGACCATAGATTTTGGGCTCTCCATGTTCTTTAGGCCGGGTAACAATTTAATAATAATTGATTCTTTTAGTTTGATGCAATAGTTTCCCGAAATCCTCCTCCTCAAGGTTAATTATTTTAGATCTTGCCTGGGTTGGTTTTGTTTGGATGAAATAGTTTGATTTTGCCCGGTTTCACAAAATAATATGCATTTAACTAGTGAAATTTTTTTCTTATGTATCATGATTTTTTTTGTAAAATTTGAATTACTACATGTATAGCAAAGCTTTGCATATTTCGGTCAGATTGTTTCAAGGGACACATTATGTGATATCCCACCTCGGTTGGAGAGGAGAACGAAACACCCTTATAATTGTTTCAAGGGACACATTATGTGATATCCCACATCGGTTGGAGAGGAGAACGAAACACCCTTTATAAGGGTGTGGAAACATCTCCCTACCGACACATTTTAGAAACCTTGAAGGGGATCTCGAAAAGGAAAGTCCAAAGAGACAATATCTGCTAGTTGTAGGTTTGGGCGGTTACACGTTAGGTATTGCTTCTGACGATTAGATAAACTTTCACGGTTAGAAGCATGTATAGGCAATCTGTGATGGTACAATTACGTTAATTTAAGATTATTCTTCATGAATAATGATGTTCAGGAAGAAATTTTGTTGCAATGAGAGGTTTATTCGTTAACATTATGTTATTTGTCTCCAATCTGTATCTGATTCCTTTTTAGTCTGACTGGAAATGGTGTCTTCTCAGGTGAAATTTTCACGGATGTGGTTGGTAGCCCTTATTATGTTGCCCCAGAAGTATTGCGGAAGCTTTATGGGCCAGAATGTGATGTATGGAGCGCTGGAGTTATCATATATATTTTACTAAGTGGTGTGCCTCCGTTCTGGGATGGTGAGTTTCTGGATTTTCCAGCCACTAAAGAGTGTTTTCATAGGTAACCAACTTTAGATACATAGATTATGTAAATAAAATTCTTGTTGTATTTGGTGTCCAGAGACGGAGCAAGGAATATTTGAGCAGGTTTTGAAAGGTGACCTTGACTTTGTATCAGAACCGTGGCCTAGTATATCTGGGGATGCAAAAGATTTAGTGCGGAGAATGCTTCTACGAGATCCCAAAAAAAGACTAACAGCCCACGAAGTGCTTTGTAAGTTCAATCTTTTGGTGCACGCACTCATAATTGTCTCACCATAGTACCGAAAAGTTTTCACTAATTTCTGAAAACTCAAGTTTAAGATTCTTCGATGTGGATCCTTGATTATTGTAATTTGGTTTCAACTATGGATCTAAAATGATATGGTTTTCATTGTTATTTGTTAGCTGTAACAATTATTCTTACTGGTTTCTTAGTATATCACAATGTCAGTATGTTTAGTTAGCTTTCTAATAGGGCCGTGATTTTGCAGGCCACCCATGGGTGAAAGCTAATGGAGTTGCTCCTGACAAGCCTCTTGATTCAGCTGTTCTTAGTCGTTTGAATCATTTCTCTGCCATGAACAGGCTCAAGAAAATAGCAATTAGAGTGAGTGCTCATCTTCCAACTCTATGATTCATGAGATCCAACGAACTGCCAGATGGCATGGCTTGCAGTGTTGAATGTGCATCTATCAAACACATTTTTCACAAACATAAAAATGCATATTACGACTTGAATTAATTTTGATGAAGCAACTATGAAAATGTTTCCTTGATGTATAGTTTGTGTTTTCGTTGCTTGAGATCTTTTTCCTAAAATTTTCATCAACCTGGCTCAAGATCCTTTCTGAAGGTTATTGTTTTGATTATGTCTCAATTCCGGTGAGGGACTTTGCTCAACCTGTTGTCCATTTGTAGGTTATTGCAGAGAGCCTTTCTGAAGAGGAAATTGCTGGCCTCAAAGAGATGTTTAAGATGATTGACACGGACAATAGTGGCCAAATAACCCTTGAGGAATTGAAGCGTGGTTTGGAAAGAGTGGGCGCTAATCTTAAGGATTCTGAAATTAGTGGGTTAATGCAAGCTGTAAGTGATGCTATATTCTAAAATAGTTACACATTAAGAGAAAAATATTTTCGCTACGGAAGCATAACGCATATTTCTTTTATTATATCTACTGAGATAAATTGTTCATGGTACATTCCAACGTCCTGAAAGTCGGTTGTTATCAGTGAACTGAATGTTACTGAATACTCTGATTCATATGGTTTTAAGTATTCTTTCAATTCAATATTTCAGGCGGATGTCGATAATAGTGGTACCATAGAATATGGTGAGTTTGTAGCTGCAATGCTCCATTTAAACAAGGTTCAGAAAGAGGATCATCTCTTTGCTGCCTTCTCATACTTCGACAAAGATGGAAGTGGATACATCACACAGGACGAGCTCCAACAAGCTTGCGAAAAGTTCGGTTTGTCAGACATCCGCTTAGAAGATATTATGCACGAAGTTGACCAGGATAATGTAATTTTTATCCTCTTGATTATCTAGTCTTATTGCCTCCTTTTCTTGCTTGAATGACTATGAAATAGAGAAGGGTTGCCTTCCATTCTTATAGCCATGCCTTTGGTTTCTTTTCAGGATGGTCGAATAGATTACAGCGAGTTTGTGGCTATGATGCAAGACACTGGTTTTGGTCGGAGGTGAGTGTAAAGCTGCGTGACGATTGGAATTAGGGAAGGCCTTTAGGCTTAACTATTAACATGCCTAATTCTGGTTCCCGACCAAGAAGACGTTTTTATTTATTTTCTGGCCAGTAGGCCCAATACCATTTTCTTTTTTAATAGTTAGAGGTTGAAATTAATGCTGTTTGTAAAGATGACAGGCTTCAGAGGGAGAGTTAGTTTCTTGTTTCTGTTATTGTTTTTCTTGTCCATATCGATTTGTTTTATATTGAGCAATTAATTTGGAATAGATTTCAAGTTTTTTAATTGAAAATGCTGATCATTCTTTAATTCTTGTTCTTTGTTATATGATTATGGGGGGTACTATTTTTTATTATTGTACAAGGACTACTCTTCTCAGTTACTGTTGACTGACTATGTTTGCTGAAGACATGATACTGATAATAGTGGTTTCAACATGTGACTTGAGAATTACTACAACACTGCCTCATCGAGTATCTTCACGTAAGTTCTTCTCTTTAACTATAAGATATCGTCTGAGATAATGAACATGATTTTCTTCCTTTTTCTTTTCTTTTTTCTTCTTTCTTCTTTTTTTGGGGGTGGGGTGGGGACTAGAATCCTTCCTTGTTTATTGAACATCTGGATGGGTGTAATTGAGAGCTCAAGATATAATGAATACTTTACGTATGTTGGATTACCAGCAGAAACCATTTTTTGTTTCCAACCTCTTATGTGAATTACCATTGAAGGAGGAACAGGATATGGAGCAACAATAACAATTCAGTGATTTTGGAAAGGAAGGGATATCGCTTTCTTGTCAGGTTCTATGCTTCTAATGATTCTCATCTTCTCTTAATAGATTGCCTGCGAGCTGTGACTTCCTTTGTGTGAAACCTGGCACCACTGGTTTATTCCTTTAATTTTTATTTTTTATATTAACATCATCTACAGTTTCTTCTATTTGAGAACAGTTATCCATGTTTTTCCTTTTTGTTTTAGTTACCACAACCATCTACTTTCATAAATGCTACACGTCTGCTTTTTAATTGTGAACATGTATTGTTGATATGGCAGAATTCGTATATAAACCTTTTATTCAATTATCAGTGCCCTTGATAAGATGACAACGGGTGACATGCTAACACGACAAGGCGTGTAAAACCTGTATTTGTTTGGTTTTTTTGTCTGGCATCAAGACATATCATTCATCTTGCCCCTGTATTGACTCAAATAATGTACCAGCTATCCATAAAGTTGCATAGCACGCTCATATGAGTTTCGTTTCGTTGTTATTTGTCGTATTACAAGCATGTACATGCATTGTTTTATTAACTCTAGGTGTCCGGCAATAACCATGTGCCAATAAATGTTAGTACTTCACTGTGGTCAATTTTATGTTTGATAAGCTTTTCTGACTGTGGATGGTCGACAAAAGCTGGTAGAGTTTCTTGCATATGTGGAAGGTTTTCGTAAACGTTAAGCTATATCATTTACTTGCAACAGTTCACAAAGGTACCGTAAGGCTAATTTGCCAAGGATCTGAAAGGTAAAATTCTACCCTGAAATTGAGTTGAAGCTTACAAATTTAGGAGTTCTTCGTTGAAATTGACTGATCCATTCTTGAGAGATTCTCAAAACTTGTGTAAGTTGTATTATATAATTGAGCTGGCTTATAGTGTGGATTATGCATCTCGTTTATTTTGTTTCAGGTAATTTTGATATCATAATCTCACGCTCTTATCTGGATCTGAATATTAATGGATACTTTTCAGTTTTAAATCCCATGTTTACCTTAATAACCAAGGGCATCTCTCCTTCAGTCATGGCTGGCTGAAGCACATGATTTTTTTGTTGTGGACTAAATAGCACATGATCTCTGACCTAACACTATTTTTTTCTTCCTTTTTCTTCTTTCTTTCAGTCTTTCTTCTTTTTCACATAACTGGCCTTTTCTTTTTACTTTTCAATAACCTCAATACAGTTGGGTTTTCCCTTCATTTTCAAGCCTCTTTCCAGCGGATGAAAGTGGGAGGAGGCAATGAAAAAAGTTGTCCAATCCCCACCAACCACTGTCACCTTCTAACCAGTTACCTTTCTGTTTGTCATTTCAACTCTGCACCATATGAACCATTTTGTTGCTGTTTCTTTCCTCCATATCATCAAAAACTTTCCACATTTAATATACACAGAAGGAAAAAGCAGTGTTGTGACCTACACACTTTTGACAAATGCATAAGGTCCCTGGATTACAAAAAAAACATCTTTGAATAGTGAATTTTTAAAAATATTGTCTCGCAGGACCACCGATCACTAGTCTTTGGCCGGAGTGGTTTATTGCACAAAAACGTCAGGACGCAGGCGTTCTTAACTAGAACAACCAGAACACAACCCGAAACAATGCCTATTCTGAATTGTGTGGCCTTGATTTCAAATCTTAGTTTGCTACTAAGCACTGTTTGATTTAGAATGGTTTTAACTTGATGTTGTTTGTTAGAACATCCTTCTCTAATGATCATGTTTGCAGAGAATTATTCGAAGCTATCTCTTCTTTGGTTGGTGCTTCCAAGTCCACACATGTCATGTGGATGATGATGCCTCTTGGTGGCCTTCATCGCCTTTGGCTTTGCATGTGATAAGTCAAGTAAGTCACCTAAAAGTAGGTTTCTTAACTTTCTAATTCTTTTCCTTTTCTCGTACAATTAATGACTGGATATTGTTGAACGTTTTAATTATTTTCTCTTGTAATTATCATTATTATTAATGGATATTTGTAGTATTTATATCGGTCCTTTGCACTTGATCGTCAAAATTTTATAGTAATTTAGAACGAGTCTCCTGTCAAATCTACATATTAGGCGAGGATATTGAGAATGAAAAATAAAGTTAAAATTTGATTGAATTTTGTCGTATGGTAAAATTTTGTGGGTTAGATCGTGTGAGTAGGTTCAATTTTATATTTTTTTTCATAACATAGCTTTGGTAGCTTAAGATTTTGAATACTAATCTTGTTTTAAATCTGTTTAATTTTTTTCTTTAAACTTTTCAAATATCTATTTTGATCCTTCAAATATCTGTTTAATTATATTATAGATCGGGAAAAAATTCTGGATAGAAAATATTTTGATTGGAGAATGCTATTTTAATTTCTATACTGAAAATATATATTTTTAATGGGAATTTTATAAATCAATCATTTTAATCATCAATTTTTATGTTTTCAACACATTAATGATGTAGTTTTGAATTTATGTACTAATATATCTAAATGATTTAGTATTAACCTCAAACAAAATTAAAAATTTAGAGATGAAATTTGGATATGGGAATTTAAAGTAGATTGTTTACCTAAAAATGACTCTATTTACTTCATTTTCCAAAACATGGCAAAAACTTTAAAAGCTTAAAGTTTTTTTTTTTTTTTTGGTAATTGAATATAATGAGATATATGTTTTAAAATACTTTATGTTTTTAAAATTGCTATTTTAAATAGGTTATGTCTATAAATAAAAACATCAATTATCATTTTAAAAAATTATTAGCAAAAGGGAAATAAATGTTTTTTAGAAATTTTGGAAAAAGAAAAAAGAAAAACAATTATGTTGACTTGATAAAATTGTAGTAATTAAACCTAAATACGAAATTTGACAATTGGGCAAACCTTTGAATTGATTGATTGATTGCACTAAAATTGGAGACAAATGTTTTAAAATTCCAATCCCACTACAAACAATTTAGTGCTTTTTAAATAAATTAAATCAAATTAAATCAAATTAAAAATATACCAAAAATAGTCAAATCTTGATAACGAAAGCCAAAAAGATATCGTTTGGCAAAAAAAATAAAAAAAACACATATTTCCTTTTTTTTTCAAAAAAGAAGATACGATTAAACGTCCCATCCTAAATGCGTGATCTATAAATCCACGTGGAAGGACCACGTTCAAATTCCGTTATCCTTTCGCCACGTGTCGATGTTCCGGTGATGACTGACAACCAGTCACCCTATTTTAGCTGTCACGTAACAATTCGTTCTTTCTAATCCTGAAACGTGGCAAGAGAATGACGGGTAAGCTGGCTTCCATTTTCTTTTTTCTTTTTCCTTTTTTTTCGAATTTTAAAAGACTTAAAATATATTTTTCTGTACAAGTCAATGCCAAAGATATTTAAAGCTAGGAGTGATAATTATTTGGAATAAAGTTTTCTTTTCCTTTCTAATTAAAAAAAATAAAATTATTCTTTACATGAATCAATGCATAATAACATACTATATAATTAAAAAAATATTTTTATTCTTTACATTAATCAATGACATATAACCCACTATATACAAAATTAATTACAACCTTTAAAATTTATAAATATATTCAACACAGACTAAATAGATACAATTTATAGACCAAGTTTATTAATTTAATTTATAAAAAATGGAGGGGCCGGTGACAGAGAAGAAGGTCACGTCCCTGTCACGTGGTATTACCTGATGAATCGGGCACCGGCTTTTCTGTTTAGATTTTTCGAACCAAATAATAATAATAATAATAATAATAATAATAAATAATAAATTACAAAAAAAATAAAATAAATAAAATAATTGATGGGTGGGGTTTTAAATGCGTTTGCTTTGGCATTACCTATCAAAACGACAACTCTTTGCCTTTTCCCACTTGGTACTTTTCATCTCTCAATTCTTGTTTATCCATTTATTATTTTTTTTTTATTTATTAAAATTCATATTTCTATTTCTCAATTTTTATATTTTATTTTTTAAATTTAACTCGCTTATTTTGTCGGAGTAGAATCGTATATACGAGGACCCTTCTCGTTAATGATAATCATTAAATTATATTTAAAATTTAATTATAACATCACTAATCTCATTAAATTTTGTATTTATTTTTTAATTTTGAGCTTTAGATTACTAAATCTAAAAATATTACTAAGAAATATTTTAAAATTTAGTAATTAAATAAAAGGATTTAAAAAAATATTAATAATTAAAGGGTGAAACGTGGCAGATTGTGGTGGGTGGAGGATGAGCAATCACTCAATCAAAAGACATCTCTTAGTGCTTACCATTAGCTCTATAATTTTCCTCTTTTATATTTTACTCTTCACTACCCCCACCATTTTCTTAATATTTAATAAATAAATAATAAGTTAAAAAAAAAAATTATATTCATTACTTTTTGCATTAATTGTCAAAAGGTTCATAAATATTATTTTATTTTATTCGTTTAATTACGAGATGAACTATTTTCCTTTCGTTTTTTGTTTCTTCTGGTCTATTTGTTATCTTCTTTTTTACTGGTCACTGTCGTCATCTGTTTTTTCCTCTCGGGCATTGTTTTTTTCGATTAGTCAATTAATGAACTTTTAATATTGTGCATTTTTTTAAAGATAAGGAACTCGATAAACCGTGAACGGCCAAATTTAAATTTGGCCACCAAGAAATAAAATATTATATTTTAGTTGATTGAATTTAAGTTTGAATAATGGGTTACTTTTTACATTAATTATCAAGAGTCAAAGTTGTATCCCCATTATAACCCAATAAGCATTTATGGCCAAACAAATCCATCAACTCTAAAGATTAATATCTATTATTTATGGTAAATCTTTGTTAATGTTATTTAATTAGTGTAATTATTAATTAATGTTAAGTTAGTAATAACTAAACAATGATATTTATTCACTCAAAACTCTCTCAATTATTATATATTTTATTTCGTTCCCACATTAAAATGAATTTGGCTATAACATACATTTAGTAATTCTTATCCTCATCGTAAGTTTAAGTCCTACTAGGACTTTCTAATTTTAGATGAAATTTATCAGCGAGTCATTGTTGACTACCTTTTGTACACACCATCCAGCTCTCCTACTGATTGAATGATTCGGTGAAGTGTCTGAATCGCGACGACGTGAGCGGTTCACTACCAGTAACGTCTCAAAAAGTCCACTGAACCTTATTATCTAAAGGAAGGAGAAGTCATAACAAGGTGGGAAGATTATTACTGATACCTAAACATTAAACGATCCATGAACACGAGTAATTTCGTGCATAGTTTTGATTCTCTCGAATATAAATATTGATTTTTAATTATACTAAAGTAGAGTTAGGATATAATTTAACCCGTCTAAAATTTGAGATTCTAGAAAAGTTCTAGAGACTTAGATATAATATGAGGTATTAAAGACGGAGAGGATATGTGTTTAATGATGAGTGGATAAGATCTTAATGGCACGACTCATTCCTTGTTGATGACACAAATTTTAAACCAATGGATTTTACCTCTAATTTCTTAATTAAATTATAAATTTAGTCCCGTAATTTTGATTTTTTTTTTTTTATGTTTAATAAATCTTTAAATTTGTATAATATATTTAGACTTTTTTAATTATTTGTCAATATATTATTAATTTTTAAAAGTTAATTAAAAAAAATATTTATTGGGTGTATGTACACTTATGTACAAGATATCATAATTAAAAAAAAAAAAAAACATCAAGTGGATGAAAACAAGCTTCCAAAAGCTTTGTTGAGTTCCTTTGTGGAGAGGTAATGTAAGAAGAAAGAATGGCCTCACATTTGGCCACCAAAAGGGACCTCAAACTCAAACACAATTTTGATTCTTTTCCCCTTAAATTCAAATTAATCAATAAACCTTTCCCTTAATCCGCCTCAAAACCCTAACTTCGAAACCAAAATCGTGTCCGTAGAAAGCGTGTTCCATCACGACCATATTAACATGTGTTAAACTTGTCTCATCTGTTTTTTTTTTTTCTTTTCAATTTAGTCCCTTAAGTTGTAACATTTTTCAATCATGCCCTTCGTCTCGGTAAGCGATAAATTCGAGGGCTACTAAATACGAAAATTCTAAACAGGTACACGTGTACGGCTAAGATGGTAGGGCTGTTTGAGAAGGATTGATGCTTGGTGAGATAGTACATAATGTGTTTCCTCCTAAAAATCTATTAATATCATGGGCAGAAATATGGGATATAGGGCAAATTTGTAATATGAATTATAACATAAGGGTGTTTTTGGTAGTGAAAAATGAACTGTTTCTTCCTCTTATTGCTGTTTATATAAGAAGTGAATGTGTACCATTGAAGGTGCAATAGATTGAGCCAACTCTTTCTCTCTCTATAAGTTCTTCACTTCTGAATCTCCACTCTCCTTCAACATCACAAAAAAGGTATGGTCAATATGAACTAAATGAATCTTCTTTCACAATTATGAATGTCAAACCAATGTTTTTATGTCACCACTAGGAAGAAAGAAGGTTGGAGGCGACATGGAGAAGACAACGAGTTCATTAGCTCTAGCGAGGACGAAATCCGATCAACTTTTGGAGAAGGTGGCAGCAGCATTCAAGTCTCCGACGTCGAGCAGTGAGGTGAACGGTGGGGTGGTGGGGGAGAGTGGCAGCACAACCCTCTCAAGGAAGTCGAGTAGGCAGACGTTAACAGCTCCTTCACCAGGTCGTGGCAGTGGCAGCGGTGGTCGAAATACACACATCAGGAAGTCAAGGAGTGCACAGCTGAAGCTGGATTTGGATGATTTGGGCAGTGGTGCAGCTTTGAGTAGAGCTTCAAGTGCTAGCTTGGGTTTGTCATTCTCCTTCAATGGCTTCACTTTGCCACCTGATGAAATTGCAGATTTTAAGCCATTCAGTGATGAAGATATACGTAAGTCGTTCTTAATCTATGTTTTGCTAATTTTGAAGATTTTTCGTCGTCGTCGTCGTGTTCATCGTCATCTACTTTCTTGTCATGTTCGTGTTTTCGTCCAATTTTTTGATATGGTCCACACAATGTGTTGAGTTAAGGCAGAAAGAGTTGAAGATGAGAGAGCGTTCGGGTATGAGTCATTCGGAAGAGTTCGCTAGAAACCTATACTCATTTTTTTCTGGTCCCCTTTTTTTGTTTGATAAAGAGAAAGTGTCATGGTTTCCCTTACAATGGGAAAACTAAAAATGGTTGTAGCAATAAAAGCTCTCAAATCTTGTGGTTGTCTATGTCTGACCGTCTGTCTCTCTCTCTCTCTCTAGTCATACCAATTTATGTTCATAATACTTTAACTTAGAATAAAATAAATTACTATTGTTTTATATTTTTGTGTACTTTTGGCTCTATTGTTAATAACCCGCCTCCGAATTCAAGTACTGTAAGTACAAATTTGGAGTTTTTACCTCCACACCCTTATAAAGAATGTTTCGTTTCCCTCTCCAACTGATGTGGGATCTCATAATTCATCCTCATTTGGGACCCAGTCCTCGCTAACACACCGCCCAGTGTCCACCCCCTTTGAGGTGAAGTGTTTGACTTTGATACCATTTGTAACAATCCAAGCCCACCGCTACCAGATATTGTCCTCTTTGGATTTTTCCCTTCAGACTTCTCCTCAAGGTTTTTAAAACGTGTCGGCTAGGGAGAGGTTTTCACATCCTTATAAAGAATACTTCGTTCTTATCTCCAAACGACGTGGGATCTCACAAAAACTTGAAAAGGAAAAGACTATTAGTTGGAACTTGGAATCAAACTAGCAGAGTGACCCATGGCCCACAAATTTAGATATGTTTTGTGTTATTTAATGGAAAAGTCAAGTCCTTGAAGACTTCAATTTCATATTTATAGGCTCAAATTCCCTACCTACCTTTGACTCCTGCCCTGTATATCTAGTTGACATTTTTTACTCTTCCCGACTGCTTTCAGTCCATTATTAGCTACCAAAAAATGTTATTAAGGCACTAAGTGTATCTTAGTCACTAATTAAGGAATTGGCTATAAATAGAGTGAATCAAGCTCGGGTTAACTCGGAAGGGAGAGGTCCGAGTTCATCAAACTACATGGGGGTGTTCGTTTGAATTTTCGTATTTTGCAAGTTATCAGTATATTTTCAAGAATCAATCAAGTAGCTTGGGGTAAAATCCCAATTCAACCGTTTAACGTCTATATGCATATAATATAACAGCAGAGGATGTAGAAGCAGGAACAGGCAAGACCAAGTTTCAAACAGAACCAACCATGCCCATTCAGCTCAAGGTAAATAAAGTGTTCTTTCATCATTGAAATACAGTGATTTCTCCCTCAAAACATGGCCACCCAAATCTTTGATAATAAAAAAAAAAAACAACAAAAAGACAAAAAAACAAAGAATGTTTTCAGAATTGTATGTGTTGTTTTTGTTGATAGCAAATGAACTTATGTCTATCTATTTGGACAGGCAAAAGACAGGAAGATTGATGTAGAGATAAAAGCACAACCCCCATAGAACATGGCTAAGCTAGCATGCAAATTATAGCATGGTCAGGTTCAGTCTTGTACGAGGTTTCATTTTATATGATAATTCATTGTACAAGACTCATCCCATCTTTCCACCTAACTTAGAGAACATAAAAAGCAGCAGAAACATATCTAAAAAACTTCAAAAGGATAATTGTCCTCTTGTAATCTTAGATTAGCTCATTTTTTAAAATATTTAGTTCATGCTCGTCAAAAGAATCGGGTTGTTTTAAGACTCGAAGAAGCTAATCAACGCTTACGGACCTACTTCCATTTCTTTAGGAAAACATAGCCATCTCTAACCTTTACTGAACTCATCCTATTGTCTGGATCAAATATTTTGCAGTTCACGGATGTTACTTATAAAGTAATCATAAAAGGATTGCGGACAAATGTGGAGAAGGAGATTTTGAATGGTATTACCGGTTTAGTAAACCCTGGTGAAGTTCTGGCCTTAATGGGACCTTCAGGAAGTGGCAAGACAACATTGCTCAATCTTCTTGGAGGACGGCTCATACGGTCTACAGTTGGTGGTTCGATTATGTACAATGATCAGCCATACAATAAGTTCCTGAAAAGCAGGCAAGATTTCTAGTCAGAGTTCATGATACAATTAGAAAATACTGATGTAGAACGGTAATTAAGAAAATAAAATGGCATTACAGGGTAGGATTCGTGATGCAGGAGGACGTTCTGTTTCCCCACCTGACGGTGAAAGAAACATTGAGATATGCAGCTTTGCTTCGACTGCCAAAAACATTGACAAAAGAGCAGAAGGAAAAGCGTGCGGTCGATGTCATATATGAGCTGGGCCTTGAAAGGTAAGGATTTGCAGCTTTTTCTAATGGAAGCATAAGATATACATCCTTCTAGATTAGGCGCTCACCGATATAGCCTCTGCAGGTGCCAGGATACAATGATTGGTGGCTCCTTTGTCCGTGGAGTTTCAGGTGGAGAAAGGCGTCGAGTCTCTATAGGCAATGAGATTCTAATCAATCCGTCACTGCTGTTTCTTGACGAACCGACCTCGGGCTTGGATTCTACAACTGCATTGAAAATTGTTCAGATTTTACATGAGATAGCTGAAGTATATATCATAAAATGCACGTTCTTCTTCTGTTTTGCTGATTAGCTTCATCATAGAATGATTAAGTTTTTCTTCAATGGCAGGCGGGGAAGACTGTGGTGACAACGATTCATCAACCATCAAGCAGACTATTTCATAAATTTGACAAGCTAATTCTTCTTGGAAAGGGAAGCTTGATCTATTATGGCAAAGCAGCTGAAGCAATAAACTATTTCTCATCTATAGGATGTTCCCCACTAATTGCAATGAATCCTGCTGAGTTCTTGCTTGATCTTGCAAATGGTAACCTGAATGATGTGTCTGTTCCATCAGAGCTAGAGGATAAGGTGCAAATAGAGAATTCTGAGGCTGACAGTACACAGGATAAGCCTTTACCAGTTCTTGTGCAAGAGGTATGTTTAATCTCGACTTCTTTAGCTTTGATTTTAATATGATGGATTGATTCGAATACAATAATCTTTGCAGTATCTGGTGGAGGCTTACGAGACGAGAATTGCAGAAACAGAAAAGAGGAAGATGTTGGTACCTCTGCCGCTCGACGAAGAGCTGAAATCGAAGGTAACATATTCGAAAAGGCAATGGGGAGCGAGCTGGTGGGAACAATACTCGATTCTGTTCCGGAGAGGAATCAAAGAAAGACGTCATGAATACTTCAGCTGGCTGAGAATCACTCAAGTTCTTGCCACCGCCATAATTTTAGGATTACTGTGGTGGCATTCGGATAGCAGCACTCCGAAAGGCTTGCAAGATCAGGTAATTCAACTCCTCCATTGTTGTACAAACTTTGAAGCTTGAAATTAAGCTTTGATTTTCTGTTCATGAATGTAATAAGATAAAATTACATTTCGTAGGCAGGATTATTGTTCTTCATAGCAGTGTTCTGGGGGTTCTTCCCTGTGTTCACAGCAATATTCACATTTCCTCAAGAAAGAGCAATGCTGAGCAAAGAAAGAGCAGCTGATATGTATAGATTGAGTGCTTACTTTTTGGCAAGAACCACTAGTGATCTTCCTCTTGATCTCTTGTTGCCTATCCTTTTCCTTCTCGTTGTCTACTTCATGGCAGGCCTAAGGCTTAGTGCTGCTCCTTTCTTCCTCACCATGGTCACTGTCTTCCTCTCCATTGTGGCTGCTCAGGTATGCCTTCTTCTTCTTCTTTGGAGCTCATTTGGTTTGTTTGGAAGACTAATGTGAAGGAACTCTTCCAACATAGGGGCTTGGTTTGGCCATTGGAGCTTCACTCATGGACGTCAAGAAGGCCACGACTTTCGCCTCCGTCACCGTCATGACCTTCATGCTTGCTGGTGGATTCTTCGTACAGGTAAGATTATATTCTATTATAATCTCTAAACTTTGGTATTTAGTTCATATACTTTGAACAAAGAACAAACCTGCATCTGTAGTCTTTGCTATCAACACTTTTGGGTGAAACTTTTGCAGCAAGTTCCAGTGTTTGTATCTTGGATCCGCTTTTTGTCGTTCAACTATCACACGTACAAGCTCCTTCTAAAGGTGCAGTACAATAACATCATACCTGCCGTGAACGGTATGAGAATGGACAATGGAGTAGTTGAGATTACTGCACTCGTTGCCATGGTTTTCGGGTATCGTCTCCTGGCTTACATTTCGTTGAGGAGGATGAGGCTTCACTCAGGAAGTTAATATAACAGAAACGCGTGATTCGCTACAAGAACATTCAGAGAATTGGTTTACTTGAGCTTGTATTTGAGTTGCAAGGTCTAACAAGTAGTAAGAATCTCCATTTTGGAAACTTTATTGGTATTGTACTCCTAAAAGAAGGAAACTTACCCTCCGAAACGGGTGATAGCATCGAAGGAAAAATGAACACGTTACTGTCGGTTTGGCTTGCTCATGGAGGTGCTTTTCACTTCAGCATCTAGCTAGAACAGTTGCATCCAAATATAGCCTGAAACAGTAGAGTTTAGTTCTCAATCCATGATCATAGAATGTTGGAAGAAGTTTTCATTTTCTTTCTAATAAGAGAAACATTCTGTTCAAATGTTCTTTTTTGGTCCAAACACTCTTTTTCTATTCGTCGACAAATTGGATGCATCATCGTCGACAAATTGGTTACTGATGCATGAATCGTAAATGTATGAATATGAAGTTACATACTCGTGCTCTATCTCTAAACAGTTATCCAGTGGTTGTTACACAGCTAATGTGAGAACCCACATCGGTCGGAGAGTAGAACGAGTCATTCCTTATAAAGGTGTGGAAACCTCTCCCTAGTAAACGCGTTTTAAAATTGTGAGGCTAACATCAATACATAACGGGTCAAAGCAGACAATATCTACTAGCGGTGGGTTTAGGCTGTTACAAATGGTATCAGAGCCAGTCATCAGACAGTATGCCAGTGAGGACGCTAGGCCCCAAGGGGGTGGAATGTGAGATCCCATATCGGTTGGAGAGTGGAATGAAACCTTCTTTATAAGGGTGGGGAAACCTCCCCCTAACAGACGCGTTGTAAAACCTTGAGGGAAAGCCCAAAGAAGACAATATTTATAGAAGTGGGCTTGGGCGGTTAGAGTTAACAATATAAAGCTATTACGCGACGGACAAAATGGGGGATTTCTTTTCAATCCCCGACAAAGTAGGAAGAATCAGGGGCAGTGAAACTCTAGCCAAACTAAGAAGAAGCTAGATGCCATTAAAAAGGTAACCAGAACTCTGAACAAACGAATTGTTTAGTCCATTAAACAAGTAACTCATGTTAGATGAACACGACTCTCCACAATGATACGATATTGTCCACTTTGAACATAAGCTCCCATGGCTTTACTTTGGACTTCCCAAAAGGCCTCATACCCATAGGAGAGTATTCCTTTATTATAAACCCATCATCATTCATCATTCCCTAAATTAGTCGAGGTGGAACTTTTATTCAACAACTCATTCCAGAGATGAGGATCAGCAAAGAAGTTCAGATCTTAAAGTTAAGCAAATCTAACAGCAATTGTCACATTGTCACACTGTATTGCATGAGCTAAACTAGTTTCAATAGACTACCCATATTAGTAAACAATCACCAAGAATCTGAAAAACTCGAAAGAGGTATATAGCTCACCAATATCTGCAGCCACTCGCACTTTTCAGTCCTCAAACTCGCCCCAGAAAAGCCTTCTGGATAACCCCAAATTCTTGCGATTGAACTCAGAATTTCTCGCACATCGCTCTCTGTAATACTCATCGGAGATCAGTTAGGGATTATGGCATCAGGGTTTTGTTCCTATCTAGAATTCGGGCGTCGCCCAGATGATAAAACAGAGAAGTTTTACACTCCAAGACCAAGTCACTGAGCTTGTAGCCAGCAGATTGAGAAGTGAACGCGAACCCTAGCATGGAAAGGGAGCGGACAACAGCCATTTTGATCGAACCGCAAAGGAAGCTAAACCAGAGGTAGGGTTTCGATTCGAACCCATGATTTCTTTTCAAGATCACAAAAAATGGGCGTCCGATTTGCTCTTCTTTAATCGCAGAACCAAAAATGGAAGCTGAAAAATGATTGTTGCGTGGTGCAATTACTTGGCTCGTGGGTGGCGCCGGCGGGTAACACATTTTCCTCACCATAAATGGATTACATTATTTACGGAATATAACAATTACAAACTAAAATGTCATTTTTCTAAATTTGAAAGAACAAATAAAAATTTAATTAAAATATCAACGAAAATCTATGGATCAAATAAGTTTAAATATTAAAATCTAAAAGTGTATTTTACTCTATATTATAACTCAATTTTATAAATCTAGCATAATGTCACACAATATATTAATATTAGGCTGAATATTATATAATTGATAATTATATTTAGATTGAATATTTTATTAAAAAAAATTAATTGTTCATGACACGGCATCCACGTGTCACTTCTTGAAGATAACAGGTTCCATAATACAGCTGCCATACATGCATGATACAACAGCTTTACGTTTCCTTTTTTCCTTTTTTTTTTTTTTTTCATTAATCACATATTTCCATTAATAATTTATAGATAATATTTATTTTTAGTTTTTTTTTTTTAATTAAGTTATACAGTATTATTATTATATTAAAAGGATAAAAAAAAAATAAATAAATAAATAAGATTTGTTTAGTTTGTATAAATTATTTATAGATAAGGCTAAAATGAATAAATAATGAGGATAATAATATGAGTTGTCTTATTTGGCCGACACGTACTCAACTACACATCTGTCGTCATCGCTGTACTTTCTTCAGAGTTTAAGCCTCTACTCTGTTGACACGTGGATTTAGGCTCCACCTCATCTTTCTTTATGAACAACGATTTTTTTTTTTTTTTTTNTTTTTTTTTTTTTTTTTTTTTTTTTTTTTTTTTTTTTTTTTTTTTTTTTTTTTTTTTTTTTTGGAATTTAATAATTTCACACGGCTTCTCAGTTGTCAGGAGTTCGGCGTTTGGTTCAGATAGCGATTCTTTTAGATTCATCCAACGGCTCCACGTTTCCGTTACAAAACATTTGACTTTTTTTTTTTTTCAAACTCAATTTATATTTAATTACTATTAGTATTAGGTCAATTATATCACCAAAATACGTTATAAATATTATTCCGAGAAATGGTTAGTTTTAAAGTCCTTAAAATATCATAAATTTAAATATTTTAATATAAAATATGTATACTCAAGAGTAAATATGTTGAATTTTTTAAAGAATTTTTTTTAATTTCAATAATATTTATGGGTATTTTTTGAACTCGAGTATCCGAGAAAAGGTAGAATACTTGATGGAAGAACGGAAAAACTCTTGGTTTCTAAAATGATGAGTATTGAATCTGCGAGGTTGCAGATATTATAGATCCTACGACTCCCAATCGAGTTGGCTTCCCAAATTTCGATGAGAAGAAAATCAAGCGCATGAGGTCAGGTTGCAAAATTGCCTCTCTCGTCGTCGATCGACATAATAAATAAGCGTTGAGTACTAAACATTCGATTAAGCTTTTATATGTCCAAAATATATAAATTTTAAATGTGAAATAATTAGTCTATCATGTTTTGAGCATAATTTTATAAATAAGACATATGTTTCATCTAAAGAGTTCACAACTCCATCCATCACTCTAACAAAAAATACTATTGTATTATATATATATATATATATATATATAAAAGAAATTAAGTAATTATATACTAATGTTTAGTTGAACATAATCATGTGAATTGCACGTTTAATATTATATATACTAATTTATAAATTATGAATTCTTAATTTATTGTTAATAAAATATAGAGCAATCAAATTAAATATATGGTGTTATATTTTGACCAAGAAAGCGTCTATTTATTTTATTTTATTTTATTTTGGCCCCTAAATCATTTTAACATTATATTATTATTCCAATATTTTGAACAAATTAACGAAAAGAAAATAAATATAGAAAGAGAAAGATAAGATGAAGGATACATTATAACGCTTCTCTGTAAGCTCACCATTTTCGTTCAAAATCCCATAACAGAAATTCCTCCTTTCTCTCTTCTCCCCCGTTAATAGGATCCTCTCCTCTCGGAATCTTTCAAACCCTCCACTATTCTTCAGATTTCGCCGCCGTCATCTTCGCCTTCCCCGGGCTTCTTATTCTCCCCCTCTGCGCACTCTGTTCTCCGGGCCTGGATTGCTGATTCCCGGCAACTCCAATCTCCGCCGTTACAGCCTCTTCTGTTCTTGATTGTTGTACGATTTCTGCTTGAGGTTTTGTACTTCGATAGCTTCAGGAGGCCTACTTTTCGGGAGGAGGGATTGGAGTTTTGATTTTATTGATTTGTTTTGGTGTGGTTTGCTTTATTCTTTCTCCCGAAGTGGTTTGGATTGGACTCGATTGGATTTGATTTGATTTTGGTTTCGATTTTGATTTTTAGGGTTTTTTGTTTAGGGAGAAGGTTTGAGGGATTTTTCTTATTTTTTTCTTGATTCTTTCAACGATGGCGGGATTTGGAGTTCGTAGTGAGGAATTTCTCTCTTTCGATTTGTGATTTTGCTCGGCGATTTTCTATCGAGACAAGCACAGGCGGAAAATAGAGAGGAGGTTTCGATCAACATCAATGAATTCTATCGTTGAGGCTCGCGGAAGAAAGGTAATGTCGAATACGGTTATGTTCCGTCCGACATTGTCGAACCCTCGACAAACTCTGATACCGAGCAAATCCGTCTCTGGCACTGTTCGGTTCGCAGAGGTAGCCGGTGGTACGACCGCAGAGTGTGCCGCTGTGTTCTGCTGTTGTCCTTGTATTGCCGTTAACTTCCTCGTCCTCGCGATTTACAAGGTTCCGGCCGGCCTCTGCCGCCGCGTTCTGAGGATAAAACACCGACAGAGCGTGAAGAAGAAGAAAGCAATTCATCCGGCGAGGCTCGGCCGATTCCCTGGCGGAATTCTCGACGATGCGGATGTTCAGGTTATTACGATGGAAAAAACGGTGTACTCAGAGGAGGCGGAGAGGAAAGTGGTGGAACTTGAAAAGGAGATGTGGGATATTTTTTACAGTACTGGATTCTGGAGAAGCCCTTCACAGAGAGATCAAATTTCAAGCTCTAATTGAGAAACGATTCCTCTCCGTTTTCTTCCCTAATTCCTCTGCAAAATTTCCTACAAAATGAATGAAAAGGGAAATTTCTCCCTCTTCTTCACACTTTTCTGCGTTTGAATTTAATTTAATTTAATTCAATTCATTTTTTTTAGAATCAAAGTTCTTCACCTTTTTTCTCATTCTCATGCTGTTTATCTTCCCCAAAAAACATGTACTTCGCTCGGTCTCTCTCCGGCTCTCTCTCTCTCTCTCTCGCTCTCTCTCTCCGGCTCTCTCTCCCTTTTCATCTTAATTATCTTCTACGAATAAGAACGCCAAACCAATATTTGGATTTATTATTTTTTATTTGTAGTAATTTGTGTTAGGCTTAAATGATTTTTCCCCCAAATTTTCGTTTTAATTTTTCTATTTACTTCATTTTAACTTTAAAATAGTTTTTTAAATTTTAATTTAAAAAGATTAGGAGGAAATTTTGAATACAAAATTGAATATATATTTACATTTTTTTATAAATTTGTAAGACCTAAATTGAGAATTAAGAATCTATAAATTGTCGTTGATTTGAAAGTTTATGGAATAAAATTTTAATTCAATCAATTTTTTGTATTTCACTTAATTTAGTTTTTGTCAACTTGTGTGACAATAACTCTATCGAAATTTATATTAATTCCAAAAAAAGACAGATATTAAATTATTGTATTATAGTTTTCTTATTTTAATACGATACATTATCCACCTAGCAAGTTTGAATTCACTAGTTTAATTAATCATATAATGTAGAAAAAATAATTGTTTCAAATTCTAATTAGTTACTTTATTTTCAAATAAATTATTATAATAGATTATTCATTTTCATGTGTAGTTAGATTTAACATTTTTATCATTAAATAAAAATTGGAATGATTTTTTACTTTTTTTTTTATTATTTTATTTACCTTATAAATTGACTTTTGATGAACTATTAATTGGCAAAAATAAAAATTTAATAAAAAGAAAAGAGGTTAAAAATATTCACGTAGTAACTAAATAAGTCTCTAAAGGCAAATAAATGTAAAACATTACTATTATTATTTTAAAATTACAAGTCTAAATCATATAACTTATTTTGTTCCTTTTTTTATCTTATTTTTTCCATCATAAAATAAAATAAGATAAAAAAAGGAACAAAATAAATAATCACTTTGAAAAAAAGCATAGACTAAAAACAAATAAATAAACAGCAACAAAATGAGAGGAAAATAGATTTAAATTATAAAAATATGTAATATAAAGTTTTAAAAAGAAAATAATTACAAGTAGTTGGAAAGGATAGTCAAAAGCATTGAAGAAAAGCAGTTTCTCTGCGCACCATGTGCTCTCAACAGTCATTTTCCAACTGCAAAAATGTTTCCCTCAGGTGCTTCTCCTTTGTTTTTATTATTATGTTTGTACCATAAAAAAAAACATCACAAGATTCAACCATCATCTCGAAGGTCTTAGTAGCACTTTTACTTGTTGCCCCGACCCATATGCCATCTATTCTAATGCTTTGCAAACACATTCGTATGTCGAGCTCCACTTAACAATCCAAATTCAACTTCCTGTTACCAAATATTGTGAGTTTTGGTTTGGAAGCCCAAGCCCACCATTAGAGGGTATTGTCCACTTTGACTTGTTACCGTACTGCTGTTAGTCTCCACCATTAGAGGGTATGGTTCTATTTTGTTACCGGACCGAAGATCCCACTCGTCAAAATCTTTCATTTAATTTTAAATAAGAACTTATAAACGTTTCTATAAAAATCATTTTTATGCTTATATAAGGATAAGAAACATGTTAAAGATTCTATATAAATTTTTTTAAAATTAAAGTATAATTTAAATAATATTATTGTTTAGATAGTAACTGAGATGGATTTGATTTGGGTTATTTAATATTAAACCTATGGATTTTAATGAAATCCACATTCATGTTTTTCGTAAGGATCAGACATTGAGGTTGTCTCCAATGCTTTGATGGTGGGTTTGTTTTCCAACACAGAATGATTTTTAATGGATAATAAAGGGTTAGAGAGGGAGAGAGGCTAAAGCAACAACAATCCCATTATTAAAGGTAAAAGGGGAATTTATTTTGTGCTTTTCTTTTCTCTCTTTTTCTCTCTGATTATCATTTTTTCTTCCTCTTTCTTCCTCGGTGGATTCTGCGGGTATTAAGATTTGTTTATATGTTCCCCTAGCAGAGGTTTTCTCTGGGAGTGGGGAGATTTTATGAGCTCGATCTGATACTTTTTATGGGGTTTTTGGGTTGAATTTCTTCGACTCATCGTCTCGGATTGTTTCAATTTCTTAATCGAGGTAAACCCATAAGTTGTTCGTCGAGATTATTCGTTGCGATCTGATGCGATCTTTAATTTTTGTTGGATACCATTTTCCCGCTCTTTAGCTTCAAATTTGTTTTGGAGTTATTTGGAAATCGAAGTTTGTTCTATGTTATTTGTTCGAAGAGATGGATTGATTTAAACTTGCGAACCCTGTTTGTTTTGTTTAGATTTGATGGGTTTGTGTTCAATGGTTTTTAGGTTTTGGAGATGGAGGAAGAGACGGATTCTGAGAATCGTTTGACATCTGCTGCTGCTTTTGTCGAAGGCGGGATTCAAGAAGCTTGTGATGATGCTTGCAGCATCTGCCTTGAGGAGTTTTGTGAAACTGATCCTTCTACGGTACGATGATTAACCCGTTTTTGTTTATTGATTGATTGTACTTTCTTTTTCTTGATCCAAAAACAATATTAATTATGAACACAGTAGTAGATTGGAGTTGCATTTCTTATGATTCTTTTGTTGTCTTTCATGTAGGTTACTGCTTGCAAGCATGAGTTTCATCTACAATGCATCCTTGAGTGGTAATTTTTGAAATGTTGCATACACCTGACTAGGAACACCTGTTTAAGTTTGGTTGTTTGTTTATACAGCATTTTCAATGTTCTAGGGGTAGAGTCTTGTTTCATGGATTGAATTGTTGCTGTGAGGATCTCATGTAAAATGTATTATAAATTGTGAAATTCCACATCGATTGGAGAGAGGAATGAAACATTCTTTATAAGGGTGTGAAAACTTCTATCTAGCAAACGCGTTTTAAAAACCTTAAGGGGAAGTCCGAAAGGGAAAGCACAAAGAGGACAATATCTACTAGGTGTGGGCTTAGGTTGTTACAAGGGTATTAGAGCCAGACACCAGGAGGTGTGCTAGCGAGACGCTGGGTCCCGAAGGGGGTGGATTGTGAGATCCCACATTGATTGGAGAGAGGAACGAGTGCTAGCGAGGACGCTGGGCCCAAAGGGAGGTGGATTGTGAGATCCCACGTTGATCGGAGAGAAGAACGAGTGCCAATGAGGACGCTGGGCCCAGAAGGGAGGTGGATTGTGAGATCCCACATCAGTTGGAGAGTGCGTTTTAAAAACCTTGAGGGGAAGTCCGAAAGGGAAAGCCCAAAGAGGACAATATCTGTTAGCGGTGGGATTGAGATGTTGCAAATGGTACTAGAGCCAGACACAAGACGGTGTGCTAATGAGGATGCCGGGCCCCGAAGGGGGGTGGATTGTGAGATCCCACATCGGTTGGAGAGAGAAACGAAACATTCTTTATAAGGGTGTGGAAACCTCTTCCTAACAAACGTGTTTTAAAAACCTTGAGGGGAATGCCCAAAGAGGACAATATTTGCTAGTGGTGGGCTTGAGTTGTTACATTAATGTGTGATGCATGTGGAACTTAGGTTACATGTAGCGTGTGTATAGAGAAGCAACTTGATAAAGTTGCCCATTGGGACTGGCGGAGAAACTATACATGTGAAATTGAATTGGTCTTTTGATGATATGCGAGGTGCCAGAGAAGTTCTCAATGCCCAATGTGCTGGCAAGCTATCAGCCTGAAGGATCCCTCCAGGTTCACTTTTCTACTTCCAGATGATGCATCTACAGTTCTTCCTGTTTTACATATTATGGGGTATGTTCACTCGTCTATGTTATTGCAGTCGAGAGTTGTTGGAGGCGGTTGAACGGGAGAGGAATATAAGAGCAACTCCTGTGAGAAATACTGCTGTGTTTCATCATCCAGCTCTTGGCAATTTCGAGTTGCAACATGTTGGTTTATCTTCTAACTTCTACAAATTTTCAAGTTTTGATGATATTTGAACTATTCAAGACGATGCTTTGTTCTAATGCAGCTACCTCTGGGCGTTAATAACACCGAGCTCGAAGAGAGAATAATTCAACATCTGGCTGCAGCTGCTGCGATGGGGAGAACACACCATATTGGTAGACGAGAAGTGCAGAGGAGTCGGTCATCTTCTCATGGACATCCTCAGTTCTTGGTTTTCTCCACTCATCCTGGTGCGCCTCCTTCTGAGCATGTTTCGGCCTCTGGAGTAGACACTGAGCCAGCTGGTACTGCAGTTGCTAGTCCTTCGAGCCCACGAACACCTCATGGGGATGAACCATCTCAGCATATTGCACAGTTTCCGTCCATTCGGACTGATCAAGTTTCTCGCTCAGCATCGGTATCTAACTATTCAGCCAATGTACGAGGAGATACATCTGACGTTCGGTATACAGTTTTTTCAAAATGATTCTTGTTATGGCTTCTTTGTTGCTAGCATTCTTTTAATACCGATCCTTCATTCACAGAATCTCCACTAGAGATTCTCCATCTCCAAATCTGGATAGAGCTGGGCAATCTGAATTTCAGTCATTCTCCGAATCTGTAAAATCAAGACTTAATGCAGCGTCCATGAGGTACGTGTCAAATTCTTAATGGATATAGTGAAGTTTCCAGACTCGATCACGTGCTCACCCACATTGCACACGTAAAGAAGTTACAACTTGCAAGCAAATGATGTGCATATATGATATATGTAACTGTATGTGCAAGAGTTTAGATGATGCTCTTATTCTTGAGCCGTTCTAAGAGCTTTCTGGTACTAAAGGTACAAAGAATCAATTTCAAAGAGTACTAGAGGGTGGAAAGAGCGGCTATTCTCACGCAGCACGTCCATGTCGGAATTCGGATCTGAAGTTCGAAGAGAAGTAAACGCAGGAATTGCCAGTGTATCACGTATGATGCAATGTCTCGAAACTGGAGAGGACGGTATTACGAATCAAGATTCTAATGAGCAGGGTGGCCACACTAGAAGGGAGAGCCACACACAGAACTCTTTAAACGGCAGCAGTGCTCCAACTTCTTGTGCTGCAGCATCTGCTGAGCGTTAGCTCATTACATATTAATCTTGGGAAATGCATTGGTCGTCAGCATCTTATTTCTGAAGGTGAGTAGCTAAACACTATACCGTTTAGCTTGTTGTTTGGTTACATATGAGTTCCTCTTAAATTGCATCTTATTGGAGTCTGATGCAACCTTATGCATACTGCAACTAGTTTTTTGTTTAAAATGACTCCACTTCTTTCTTTCTTTCTCCTTCATCTCAATTTTAAAAGTTGCCCTTCATAACCTCCCAACTTTCATGAAAAAACAACCGAGGGCGGAGTTGCTTTATGTAACAGCCCAAACCCACCGCTAGCATATATTGTCTTCCAAGGTTTTTAAAACGTGTCTGCTAGGGAGAAGTTTCTACATTTTTACAAAGAATGCTTTGTTCTCCTCCCAACTCAGGTGAGATCTCACACCTTACTTCCTTCAAAGCTATAAAAGATTCTTTCATCTCTCTTTCAATCTTCCTTACTTGAATTGGATCTCTGCTTGTTCGGGTTGTGTACTTCCACACCCTTTAGATCTCTGCTTGTTTTGATCTGATGTGAAGATGAATTATCTATCAGGTGAACTATATATATGTATATATCTCCAGACTTGATATTCCGAGGAACACGAACCAAACCGACGTGACACCTTTGCAGACAAAAAGGGACAAAGAATTTCATGTGTAGAGAGAGAGAGAGAGAGAGATTGATGTTGTTGATTGTTGTCTGAACTGAAAATACAATAAGGATGAAAGGAGTTTGGGAGAAAAGCTTCACATCTATAGACATCTTGTATGAATGTATCTAACCTTTTCTATACATAAAATACTAACCTTTTCTATAGACATTTGTTGTTGATTGTTCTCTTTTGGAGAAACTGGATGTTAATATTTTTTGTGATTGGTTTGTTTGCTTCTTTTCATACCTGGTATCAATGTTCTTATTTGTATTAGATTTTGGCTTCGAAAACTTTGTCTAGTTACAAATTTGGTTATGTTTGTGTGAGATCCCAACCATCCACATTGGTTGGAGAGGGGAACAAAACCTTCCTTACAAGGGTGTGAAAATCTCTTCTTAGTAGACGTGTTTTATAAACTTTGAGTAAAAGCCTTTTAAGAAAAACTCAAAGGACAATATATGCTAGTCTTGAACTATTACAAATGGTATTAGAGTCAGACACTGGGCGGTGTGCCAGTAAGGACGTTGAACCCTAGTGAGATCCCACATCGGTAGGGAACGAGACTTTACATATAAAGGTGTGGAAACCTCTCTTTAGTAGATGCTTTTTGAAACCTTGATGGACACTTCTTCCTTGACGAGAAGCCTTTTAAGGGAAAGCCAAAACCTTGAGGGCCCTTTTTCCTTGAGGAGAAGCCTTTTAAGGGAAAACTGACAATATTGTTAATGGTGGGTTTGGACGGTTAATGGTCAAAAACATTTTAATTATCGACTCTATTAAACATAAATTGAATTTTGTGTTTATTAAATTATTTAACTTTATTTATTATTTTTTTAGGTAAAAATATATATATATATATATATATGATTGAACTTTTAATTAGGTTTATAAAGTTATTAGACACCATGAAGACTGATTAGCCCTTCTTTTTAAAGTTTAAGTGACTTATTAAAGACCTATATGACACATCTAAAAAAACATTAAGGGATAAAATTGTAATTAACAAAATATTTATTATGTATTTTAGATATTTCTTTTAATTAATTTGGTTAATTTAAAATGAATTATATGGGTCACTTCCATCATTCTCATCGTTTTTCTTCCCATAGTAATGCCCTCTATAGCCATTTCCTTATCCCTACTCCTTTTATTTATTAATTAATTGATATTATTTTTAAAAAAATATATATTTTTCTATTTAATTCATTCATTGAATTTTGATTTTCAATTTTCAATTGTTATATTTATGTTTTAAATTAATTTATTTTGGCGACAACTGCTTTTATTTGAAAGTCCTATTTGTTCTCTCTGCACCCACACCCTCACCAACTACCAAATATATTTAACATCACCGACAGAAAAAATTACCTCTTAAATAATATAATAAATCAACAGAAAAATAATACAAAATTCTTATTAATTTTAGGAAAAGTATTTTTTGTAATTAGAAAGCTTATTAATTTAATGAAAATCAATTCATGCACAATTAAGTCTAATTAGACCCTTTAATATCTCTTTTTTTTTTTAATAATAGGAAAAATTAGTCATTAATATATAAAAATATATATATATTCTTTTATTGGAATAAAGTTTTAAGCATCATGTCACCATTCCACTATTAGATTTACATAACCTTACTAAGCAAGGAATATGAGTTGAAATTAAAACCTTTCAAATATTAATTATATAAATCTAAAAAAAAGTAGAAAAATCTCTCTTTTTTTTTTTTTTATCGTAAATTTAGCAAATAAAATATTATTATGTGTATGGAATAAATTATATAACATATATCTTTTTGAAAATTGATCGAACTTTAAAGAAAATAAATATTTTATTTTTTAAAAAATTATGAGATTTATAAGAGTTATTTATATAATAATTGAAATTTAATGAAAATTAGAACTTGAAAATTTTTTAAAAAGAAAATAAAAATTGGTGGGAAAGTAAAGTAAAAGGTGAGCCAAAGCCGACGGCTGACGGCGACAACTAACCTCCCGGCGGGTGAAACGTCGCCACCGCACGACCAAATATTGATTTAAAAAAAAAAAAAGATTAATTACGGTACGAAACGACGTCGAAGGACGAACCTCTCTTCACTCGCGCTGAAAGGAGCGTGAATTACACGAGGGAGTTGGCGTGGAATGAAGGCTAGTAATGTCACCGACAGTTCGCCTTTAATTTAACACCTTGCTCTTCCCACGTGCCTTTTCTGTCGGCTCGCTCGGCTCACTCTCTCTCTCTCTCTCTCTCCTAATTTTATTTTTAGTAATAATTGTTCTAATTAATGCACAATTAAGCAACTACACATAAATTAATAACACAATTAATTTTCCTAATTATGTATAAATCTGATTTTATATGCATTCAATGTTGATTTGTAGATCGTCTTTATTAATATTTTATTCCCACTTTTATTTTCTTTTTCTTTATTGGTTATATTTTTATTTTCAATAATATAAAATTATTATTTTTTAATTCACGAAAATATTTAAATTTCGTTGTTAGCCTAAATAAAATACATTAATTTAAAATTCTCTCATGTTTTTTAAAGGTAAAAAATCAAAATTTATTAATGAACCAGCTCTAATTTATACTAATATTTAGATATGATTCAAATTATTGAAATTGGGAGCGTTTATAAAAAATAAAAATTAGTACATAAATAAATGAAAATTTCATAATAAATATTTCGAGTCTAATTTTTTTTTAAAAAAATGTGGGTATCAACTACTTAATTTTTTTTATAATTATAATGTAGAAAAAATTTAAAATGTGGACGTGACGCAGTACCCGGCGCAGCGCGGCGTGGGTGGAGCTGAGCGCCGGAGGAAGAAGGAAGGAGAAAAGGAAGCTGAGCAGGTAGTGTCAATGTCGCTGCCGTGTGGGTCCTTAAGGCCAGCCTGTTCTCTCTCTCTCTCTCTCCTTCTTTCTCTCTCCTTTTTGCCCTAAAAAGTCTTCTTCTTCGTCCTTCTTCTTCCTCACAGCTTTCCCTCTCTCTCTCTCTCTCCTCTTTCTCTCTCTTCCTCCATTATTACTCTCTCTCTCTCTCTCTCCCTTTGTCCCCGCTGTCACTTCCCCTTCTCTCACCGACACCGACGCTTTCCCCTCCTAATATTTTCCCGCTTTCTTCTCCATTTCCATTTCCATTCACCATTCTTCTCTGAGCGCCATGGATTCTCCCTCCAATGGCGTCTCTCTCATTTTCCTCTTTCTCTCCCTTCTTTCCCTTTCCCCATTCTCCTCCGCCGCCCTCCGCCGTGACCCACTTCCCAAATCCCCTTCCTCTACCGCCACTCCGATCAATTCCAACTCCATCCTCGTCGCCCTTCTTGATTCCCACTACACTGAACTTGCAGAGCTCGTTGAGAAAGCCCTGTTGCTCCAAACCCTAGAGGACGCCGTTGGGAACCACAATCTCACCATTTTTGCGCCCAGAAATGAAGCCTTAGAACGCGAATTGGACCCTGAGTTTAAGCGATTCCTTCTCGAGCCACGGAATTTGAAATCCCTTCAAACCCTTTTGATGTCTCACATTGTTCCTAAAAGGGTTGGGTTCAATCAATGGCCTCAACACAGTTCTTCGCCGATTCGACATCGGACATTAGGGGATTCCCATTTGGATTTGAAGAACTCCGATTCCGGTAAGAGAATCGTTGATTCTGCCGAGGTTGTTCGTCCTGATGATGTTGTTCGTCCCGATGGTGTGATCCACGGAATCGAACGGCTACTGATTCCCCGTTCTGTGCAAGAGGATTTCAACCGACGGAGAAATTTGCAGTCGATTTCCGCCGTTTTGCCGGAAGGTGCACCGGAAGTCGACCCACGTACCCACCGGTTGAAGAAACCGGCTCCATCAGTCCCCGCCGGAGCGCCACCCGTTTTGCCAATCTACGACGCTTTAGCTCCAGGCCCTTCTCTCGCTCCTGCACCAGCTCCCGGCCCCGGAGGACCCCACCACCACTTCGACGGTGAGCGGCAGGTGAAGGATTTCATCCAAACGCTGCTACATTACGGCGGCTACAACGAGATGGCTGACATTTTAGTGAATTTAACATCTCTGGCTACAGAGATGGGGAGATTAGTCTCAGAAGGCTATGTTCTTACAGTCCTCGCTCCAAACGACGAAGCCATGGCGAAGCTGACAACAGATCAGCTGAGCGAACCAGGGGCACCGGAGCAGATCATATACTACCATGTAATCCCGGAGTACCAAACAGAGGAAAGTATGTACAATGCCGTACGGCGATTCGGGAAAGTCCGGTACCAAACGCTCCGGCTCCCACACGCCGTCATGGCACAGGAGGCCGATGGGTCAGTGAAATTCGGACAAGGTGAAGGCTCTGCATATCTGTTCGACCCCGACATATACACAGATGGTCGGATTTCAGTGCAGGGCATTGATGGTGTTCTGTTTCCATTGGAGGAGGACAAACCTGCAGAGAAGAAATCAAATTCAGCTCTTAAAGTTGCAACTAAACCAAGAAGAGGTATAATTTCTTCTTCATTATTCTCTTATGCATTATAGAACTGACGAACACTTCTTAGACATGATATTGAATTGCTATTGAATCTCTGCTAAGTATTTTTGTGGGTTGATTCAATTCTTGATGCTAAGATGAACTTGTTCATAGATTGTACAATCATGTTCTTGAGTTCTAAGTAGGTCGAATAAGATTTGTTGCTTCGATATGCATCGATAAGTAGGTCGATTTGTTCTTCCATATGTGTCGATAAGTAGGTCGAATAAGATTTGTTGCTTCGATATGTGTCGATCATCGGAAAAACAGTATAATTCGATGAATGAGTTCAAATTATGGTAGCTACGACACGACAAAACATATCATGTCGGGCATCTTGAGCTGAAATCTACATAGTTTGTGTTGTTGTTAATGAAGTTCAATTATTTGAATTCTTTTGCTTAGTTGGGTTTTTGTCATCACACTCCAAATACCACAATAAGTTTGAGAAACACTCCACATTCTCCTTTTTCCCCACCACCCAATTGTTATTAGCTTACAACAGCCTGTATATCATTGTTCTTATTCTTTTCCCCACAAATGCTCCTCCTTTACTTGACTTTTGGTTAAGAATCCGCCCGAGTCAATGTAACAGGGTCGATCGGTTTGACTTACTGTTACCCCGACTCGATCATAGTCGTCAATAACACTGTTTTCTCTACGAATTATGGCAGGGAAGCTGATGGAACTTACATGTAGTATGCTTGGAGCCTTTGGACAGGACTCTCATTTCTCTTCATGCCAATGAAAATAAAAGCTATCAATGTTCATACCCTCAAAAAACAAGAAAAATAACGTCCAAAGGACGAGTAAAGTAAATGGTAAGCGTTTTCAATTTAGTCCCTATAGTTTTAAAAGTTTATAATTTAGTCCTTTACATAGTTTTTATTTGTGGGTTTTGATGCAGCTATTAAATGGGGGTGTTTGTAAAGCGTTTAGTGGAGTGGAAAGATGATTGGGGAGCAAGAAAATGCAGAAATTTTCTCGAGAAAATCCGCAGAGGATGATTTGAGTCTTTTTTATTTTTTATTTTTTTTTATTTTACATTGTTAGGTAAATACACTGTAATTACAGAATATAAATATTTTTTTTTCCTTTAAATTTTTAATTTTTGGGTTAATATTTTTCTGTCCATTATTTATGCATGTTTGAAAATATTATTGTAANAAAAAAAAAAAAAAAAAAAAAAAAAAAAAAAAAAAAAAAAAAAAAAAAAACTCTTTCTTCCTCAATATTTTGCCTTCTCTTCATTTTAAATACCCAACTTAGATTATAAAATATAATTGAAATTATTATTATTATTATTTGTTGTTATATTTTTAAAAAATTATATAAAAAGAAATAATTTAAGAGAGAATAAATATAGGGAGAAAAAGGACAGGGAATTAGGTTGTCGGTTGGGGTCCGTGAGAGCCTACGAATCCTTGTCTTTCTAAACACAGCTGTTTTCGACATTGACCTTTTTTTTATTTTTTTTTTAATTATTATTTTTTTTCTCTTTGCCGCCAATAATTGGTTTTTTTGGGCTAAATTATGCGAATAAAAAAAATTATTTTTTTAGACTAAAATATTATTATTTTATATATAAATATTAATAATAAGAGGTTTTAGTTTAATAAAAATGGTGAAATGTTTATTGGTTAATTTAATTACTTTCTAATGAAATTTTTATTTATATATATTTTTTTAAAGAAATATTCATTGGCTTTAATATTATTTATATTTTGCAAATTTACTCACTTAAAAATTCTGAATTTTTTTAAAAGTTCACATTCCATGAGATGAATGTATAATAATATATAATAATAATAATAATAAGAGTAAACAATTATTAAAACAAATTTCTTAGAAAAATTGAGATTGTTACAAAAAAGGAAAAATATATATTAGTAATATATAAATGGCTCAAATTCACGAAGGTCCAATTAGAGAGTGACATTTTATTAAAAAATTTATTTTTTAATTTAAAAGTCAACTCTAATTTATGTTGCCTAAAACAGCTGGTGAAGTGTAGCATCACCTTTATTTTTATTCTTAAATTCTTAAAATATTGACCTCTTTCATTTTTTTCGATTTAAAAATATTTATTTTAGTCTCTAAATTTACGACATAATTATTCAACAAGTTCTTATTATTTTTTTTTTTATCTTATCTATTTCGCCTCGTGTGTGTCAAGTTGAATATCGCGTTCATATGCTATTACAATATTAATTTCTTATATATTAAATGAGATGAAACTTTAAAAATTAACTTTATGAATTTAATTCCTTCAATATGTTCAATTTTGTTGTTTTTTTTAATACAATTTTTAATTAGAAAAAGAGAAAATAAAAATTTTCCCTTCTCATAATAAATCCAATCAATTAATAAAGAACATCTATAAAAGGCATAAATTGTACAGAAAATTCTAATACATCACTATATATATATATATATATATATATATATCTAACAAGAACTTGTAAATAAATAAAAAAAAAACAAAAACAAATGGAAGGAACAAATACTTATGTTGACATGAAAACTGAGAAACATTCTATTCACAATACTTAACATAAAAATTTTCGAACCTCTAAACATGATGTCTTGGATTGGAAGTGATAATTGTAAGTGCATTTAGCCTCCAACTGCGATTTCAGCTGCCATGATCTCTGTAGAGGCTGTGGCTGTCGTTCCCTCATTGTTGGGAGGATCCAACCCAGAGTTCAGCTCTCCGCCGTCGTTTGATTCAGGATGATCAACTGGCTGGTTCTCCTGCTGTTTCGTAGTCTCTGCAATGTCGGGTTTCGGGTGCTGTCTTTCGGTTTTGTTGATCTTTGACTTTGGCTTGATGGCAGCTCCTCCAGTTTTAGACTCGTTCGGATGGAGTTTCGTTTGAGGCTTTTTAGCTGCCTTCTTCAAACTAATGGTCACTTTTTCAGAGTTAGTTTGGAATGCCTTTGGTGAATTGGTCGGTTCGCCGTTCTGACGTGGACTGTGAACTGAGGTGCCCGCTTCAGCAGTTGAGCTCTTATGTCTGCCAAGCTTCGGTGATACCGGGCGGGTGATCGGTATCTGTGTAGATTAATGAATAATATGGTTATGTAATCGATCAGAAGGCAAAGAGGAACAAAAGAACATGAGTTTTTCAAAGGACTGATCCCCTGAGTACTCAGCCTGACAGTATCAAGTAATTCAATAACCTTCTTTAGTTCAGCCTTTGGAAGAGGTTCCTTGTAGAAACTTGGCATTGGTGTTGCTTTAAATGTCATACTCTTTCTCAGCTGCTTAATCTCTGCTTGCTGACTTTCCTGCAAGATATAGAAGGCAGAAAATGAGTTTGGTAAAACAAGTACAACAGGAAAAACCGGAGGCCGGGAGACGGCCTGTAACGGCCCAAGCCCACTGCTAGCAAATATTGTCCTCTTTGTGCTTTTCCTTTTAGGTTTTCCCTCAAGGTTTTTAAAACGCGTATACTAGGAAGATGTTTCTACACCCTTAAGAAGAATGCTTCATTCTCCTCCCCAACTGACGTGGGATCTCACAGTTCACCCTCATTCGGGGCCCAGCGTCCTCGCTGGCACTTGTTCCCTTCTCCAATCGATGTGGGACCCACCAACCCCTTTGGGACTCAGCCTCCTTGCTAGCACATTGCCCGGTGTTTGACTTTGATACCATTTGTAACAGCCCAAGGCCACCGCTAGCAGATATTGTCCTCTTTGGGTTTTTCCTTTCAGGTTTCTCCTCAAGGTTCTTAAAAGTCGTCTACTAGGGAGAGGTTTCCACACCCTTATAAAGGATGCTTCGTTCTCCTCCCCATCCGATGTGGGATCTCACACGACCCATGAGCAGAGATGATGGCAAGGACTTGAACAATAAGGGTACACTGAACGGAAGAAGTGCCATTATGGATCAAAGTGTGCAATCTTCAATACCTTAGATTTGGCCTGCAGATTAGTTTTCTCAACTTCCTTTGCCTGAATTTTCTCTTCTAGCTTCAAAAAGAACTGCCATTGAAGAACAGAAAATGTAATGTTTTCTGCATCTAAAACAATCTACAAACGAGCAATGAATAAAACATATACGTCCATTCAAACCTTCTTCCTCTTTTCGGCACGTTCATCCAACCGGAAAGCAAAACCAGGACAACTGTTTCTACTTCCCCGTGGAGTGGCACCTCTGATGACAATACAAAATTAGCTTCAGCTGATAAAACACACTATAGCAAACAGAAACAAACAATTAATAGCAGCCTCAAGCGACGAGAACCATACGAGGAAGTGGAGTGAACATCGTCGTCCTCTTTAGGGAGGAATGTTGTTTTTTCTGGTTTTGGATTCTGTTCTCCGGTGTTTTTGTTCACTCCCTTAGTCATCACTCTGTTTAATGCATTCTTGCTTGAATTCTTCATCAGAGCATCCTCAGAAATTTGGGTCCTTGAGTTAATTACTTTCTCCCCTATGCGTTTGGTGACAGTTTTAACTGGATATTTGTCAATGCTCTTGTCCATGACATCAGTACTAGCCCTTCTCGTCGGAAACGAAAGGCTCTGAGAAAGGACTCGCCTGCTCGGTCGAGGAGACTGAGAAAAGCTTGTTAAGGTTGGTTTCTCCTTGGACAGTTTGTTGTTCTTTGAAGAACCTACTGCTGTTCCAAGTTCCTGGAGTGAACAATTTCATTAGGAAAAATAATAGATCCATAGTCTTAATCCGTTCATGTATGAATGTACCTTTGAAGTCTTTACATTTTTACTCTTGGGAACGGTCATAGAGACTTGTATCTTAGTTTTGGAAGAATTAAGGTTGTCAGTTTCTGCCACTGGTTCAGAAATCTCGTTCGGAGTTCGAGCTTTTTGGCCACAGTCAACATTCTCACTCTCCTTAGTCAAATCCACAGCTGAATTATCCACGTGTGGCGACTCAACTGCATGACTCTCGTCCTCCATATTAACTCCATTTTCAGATTCCATCACCTGACAAGTGAAAAGATTGTCAGCATTAGCAACATCAGTTCAGCAAATGTAACAAGCACCAACTGAAGATGAAGGAAAATCAGGTTGAACTCTGATAGAATTCGGCTTAAACGTCGAAAATGGTCGAAAACGAAAAACCAGTAAATAACTATATTCCCTGCTGCCTATAGGCCAAAACAAGCTATAGGTTGAGCATGAATGAGGATTGCAGCATACATGAAAGATCACAGATCTCTAAACATGTCATGCCATTCGTCGAACACGGATCGACGAACACGAGAAGAGTGAACGACCCTTTGATATGTACAAAGCCTTGAGACTAATTACCCCATAAACATATACTTCTAAAATGAAAAAGCGTTCCCATCATATCAACCTCTATGGTGACGACAGTAAATTCCAAAAGTGGCAGCCCAAAAAGCTCTACATTACCATGTCCATGATTCAAAGCCTCAAAACCTTTTAAAGAAAACAATTACCCTCCATGTGCTAATATTTACGCTAGGATACACTTCTTTCTATGATTCCGACATCTTTACTAACAACCAAACAGAGGATTAAAAAAACAATTATTCGGTGCGGACTTTCATCAAACAGGTAAAGGGCATTGAAGACGCAAGTAGAGATGACAACAGGAACAAAAACCCAAATCAAGAAACAAAAACACAAAACCCATCAAGCCATGCATCAAATTAACACCAACAGAAGCATAAAATCAACAGAATTCTCAGAAACAACAAGAACCCAAAATCCAATTGACAAGAGAAGGAGCACAAAAACTTACAAAATCGATATGCACCCGTCCCAATACAAATTGGGTATGGGGGGGTTTGAAATTTCTTGAATTTAAACAGAAGAAGCAAAGAACAGAGATCAAATTCCGATGAAGGATCAGAGAATTCTCTTAATAGTATGACGGCAGAGACTGAATTGAAGTTGAAGGCTTGGGAAACTGAAACAGAGCAAGAGAAGAAAAGCAGATCGAAAACGCTTTAGATTAGAAGGAAGCACCAAAATGGCCTTAGTGCTTGAGAGAATTCACCATGAACGCTACAGAAGGTTGGTGACAATGGTGTGTCTGATGAGAAAGAAGGACAGAGAGACAGACAGACAGACAGAGTGCTGGTACTGCAAAACTATAAAGGATTTTTCTTCTCTCTCTCTAAGCAAATATAGATAAATGAGAAGTTCCAAAATGACCAAAAAGCCACTTTATTTATTTTTCCTTTTTTTTTTTTTTTTAAATGTTTGGAAGTGGGGAAATGACAAAAACAAAATTTTTCCAATTTAAATGCCTTTTATGGGGTTAAATTATTTAAGGTATAAATTTGATTTTAGTGCCAACTTTTGTCGGTATAATATCCACTTAATTCAACCGGTTACGACATGTCTGATAAGCAATCTGTCGAAAAAAATTTAAAAATAAGGGGTTATATAAATTAATTGTCAGCTTATGGACGAGTAAAAATTTAAAAATTTAAAAATAAAAAAATTAAGTTTTATATAGAGACAAAAACATCAAATTTCATAGAATCCAACCCTTATTTTATTTTATTTTTTGTTTTTGAAAAACAAACTAAACTCATATTTTTATAATAAAATAAAATAGTTAAGAAAAGAGGAAGAGGGGTAAAACAGTAATTTGGAAAACCAGCCAATGATTGAAATCCAACCAGAGAAGAAAAAACTGTTTAAGAACATGGGGAAAGAGACTGCATGTTGGGGAGTCATAGCAGAGTCTGACGTGGCAAAACCGAACAAAATTATTGGTCTCCAGGTTAAGAGATGGATGTGGGTCCCCACCGCTTAGTCCAACGGTGCATGAGCTGTCACAACGTGCGGGAAAGATTGAACAACGGAATCTTAGATTTGGGCAAGGCAATCCTGGCCGTCCATTGAGTGAGGACCCAATCATACTCTCACGTTTTTCTCTCTCGTTATATACAATTTGGTGGGTGGTCCGTTGCATTCAAACCCCGTTCCTTCCTTGGACTTTTTCCATTTTCATGCCTTTTTAAAAATAAATAAATAAATATTTTTGTTTAATTGAAAAAAAATAAAAAAAACCGTCATTTTTTTTTATTTTTAAACTTTTAAAAATAATCATTTTTTTTTATCAATATATTATCAATTTCATTAAAAATAAAATACTTTAATATCAATTTATTTAAAATTAAAATAAAAATAGAATTTTTTTAAAACGTTACCTCCATAGATTGAAGCCTAAACATTTTGTAATTTTTATTTATATATATACACACATTTCAATTTATTTTTCATATAAAAAAAATTAGAATGTTATTTTTTAAAATATATTTTAAAATTATATATAAAATATTTCAAAGCAAACTTGGCTTTAAACAATAAAGTAAATTTGAACTAAAAAAACCCATAAAGTAGATAAATTAGTTGTGAAATGGACCCTTAATTATTCTAAAAGAATAACTAAATGAAGATGAAAGAAACAAATAATAGTAAATAAATAAATAAAAACTTTATTAGTATGCTTTATATTTTTATAATAGAAATTATAATGAAAATGGAAATTATACATTAATTTTTTTATAATTAATATTTTAATTCAATCTTTGTAGATTGTTGATGAGGAATTCAGCCCGATTTTTATAAAAATAAATAAATTTTTTTATTAAAATAAAAATTAAGAACAAAAATAGGGAAGACTTCTCGTCCCGTCTTGTCTCGTAAAGAGGATAATTTAATTTTTAGCCTTTTATAGATGAAAAAGTAAATGATAGATAGCATAATTGGAGAAGAGAGGTTGGGGATGAAGCTAATGGTGAGAGGGACCCATAGTTGTTGGCTTATATGTCTTTTACTAAGCATAAGTTTCCCCACAATGATTCTTTGTCATTTTCTAATAATTTTCTTATCATAATTTATCCTTTAACGTCTGTATAAAAATATAGGTAAATTATCGAATGGTCGTTATCATCTGTTATAGGCTCATACCTGACATATACCATATCAAGAACTAAGAACACTCCCTTCAAGTATAATTTTTATACGTGTAACGCTCACCACCACCTAAAAACTCATGATCTGGTAGTTCCTTTATGATAATTAATACTAAAGAGTAAGACCCATTTCGAGATTGAATTATTTCTCGTCTAATTTATTATATTTGGTCAATAATTTCGCAAATACTTGGGTTGTTATGTGCATGGAAAAGGTGAAGTACATGAACCCAGGTAGAGAATCATTCCCTTAATAATTTGATGGGACATTGTTTAATCATTGATTTTAATGCAAACGAAAAGTAAATGGACCATTGATGTTGGTGTCTATCATCTTAAACATTTCCTTCACTCTAGAGATCTCTTAACAATGACTTTCTGCAGCAGATCTTGTATGTTTTAACCTTATACGCGCTTATTATGGAGAAGGTCTAGTCCTACTCCAACCAATATCTCGCACCGTTTGATAGCTGGTTCTGATACCATTTGTAACGGTCAAAGTCTACCGCTAGAAAATATATTGTGAAATTCCAGTGGTTGGATAGTGGAATGAAATATTTCTAACAATATTTGCTAGTAATGAACTTGAAGCAACACATTTTAAAATTGAAAGCCGTTCCACCCAGAATATTTTAATCAAAACATCAACACAGAAGTTGGGGAGTCTTGTAAGTGAAACCCGAATCGATTTCTTGCCTAAGCAAAATCATAAAACTAAGCACGCTTGATGGGATTCGAACCCACGATCATTTGATTTCTGATTTAAGAAAAAATAAAATATAAAGACACGCTCGGTGGGACTCGAACCCACAATCGTTTGATTAGAAGTCAAACGCCTTATCCATTAGGCCACGAGCGCTACTGTTTGACTTTAGTAGATTTAATGTATTAAGATCAAGTAAATTTCTTTTACCACAATTCTATTATTTCACCGGAATGAATCTGTAAAGATGATCATTGTAAGAATGCGAAAGCTAATCCGCTTCCAATCTCCATATTCAAATTCAACACTCAATTTTCTTCGCTTTCATCTCTCACAGTTTCAGGTTCTTCGTTTCTCCACTCTTGCAAGAAAACGAATAAGTTCTTCTCGTTCAGGTGGAACACAAGAATCTCAGTGCCCGGAAACGGCTGCAACTTCAAGCTTCAGGTCGCTCTTCAATGAGATTACTGAGATCTTGGGTTCGGAAAGTTATGTTCATGATAAAATATCTTCTCGGGATTTAGGGTTGAAAGAAAGTGCGGCGGAGGACTCTTTGAATGGGGAAGAACAGTTACTATGCGCCCAAGGTGTTTGTAAAAATGCCGAGCAGGAAACTGAGGGTATCCAGTTGGTTGTCTTGGAAGAAAATGATGTTAGTTCGGTTGTACATCAAGTTGCAGCCGCCGTTCGTGGTGGAAATGGGTTAGTTTCGATGGAGGAGAGATTGGGAAGTTTGGATGTTAGGTTCAGTTCTGAGGTTGTGGAGAAAGTTCTTAAGAGGTGTTTTAAGTTCCCTCATTTGGCTCTTGGGTTCTTCAATTGGGTGAAATCCAGAGATGGGTTTCAGTGTACAACTAGTGTTATCAACATTGTGCTTAGCATTGCTGGTGAAGCCAGAGATTTCAAGCTCGTTGAGAAGTTAGTGGAGGAAATGGAGTATCACTCCTTGCAGAAAGATATCAAGACTTGGACCATTCTTATCTCTCTCTATGGCAATGCAAAGTTAACTGGAAAAGCCTTGATGGTTTACAGTAAGATGAGGGAAAGTGGGTGTGAGATAGATGGGGTTGTTTACAAGACTTTGATCTGTTCACTCTCTGCTGCTGGAAAGCCTGAACTTGCCATGGAGTTCTACCGTGAGATGGTCAAGCAAGGAATTAGTGTTGTCGACATGAAAATGTCCAAGGTGCTGTTGAGTTGTTTTGCTGGATCAGGAGATACTGCCTCTGTTCTTGACATTGCAAAGGACATGGTAGCATTGTTTAAGGTACAAGAACATGATGTTTATCATTACATTCTTAAGAGTTTTTGCATTTCCAAGAGAATTAAAGAAGCTCTGAAGTTCATTCATGACCTCAATAGTAAAGGTATAGTACTCGACCCGAAATACTTCGAGATTCTGGTTGGAGGACTCTGTCGCTCTAATCGGATCGAGGATGCTTTGGAACTGGTTAATATTATGAAGAGGAAAACTGTTCTTGATGGGAAGGTATATGGAATTATCATTAATTGGTATTTAAGGCAAAATGATATCTTGAAGGCTCTTGATCTGTTTCAAAATATGAAAGAAATTGGTTATTTGCCTACTACTTCGACTTACACACAACTAATGCAACACCTCTTTAGGTTGGCTAAGTATGAGAAAGGCTTTGAGCTTTATAAAGAGATGCTGGAAAAAGGGATCGAATTAGATACGGTGGCTATCATGACTGTGGTTGCCGGTCATGTCAGCCAAAACCATATATCTGAAGCATGGAGCGTTTTCAGAACCATGGAAAACAAGCCCACTTGGAAATCCTTTTCAGTCTTCATCAGGGAGCTTTTTAGGATTTCAAGAACCGATGAGGTAGTCAAGGTTCTGAATGAGATGCACGAACTGAATATCGTTGTCCCCGACAAATTGTTTCGATCAGTAGTGTCTTATATGGAGAAAATGGGAGATATGATTAGTTTAGAGAAGGTAAAGAAAATGAAGAGTAAAGTTGAACTCTTTCCACAGGAATGTGAGGTAAATAGAGAAGACGATGCACCCAAGATAAACGATCTTCGTATGGAGGTGAACTTTGAGCATTCCAAACCGACAAGTATTACTTGTCACACGGAGACACTTCCAAGAAACTACAGAGAGGAGGATCTTGATGAAGTTTACAGGATCCTGTCATCTTCAACAGATTGGAAACAAATTAAGAAAGCATTGGAGAACTGCAGCATCGAGTTCACTACAGAATTCGTTCTCGAGATATTGCGCAAATGTAGTTTGGATGGTTGTGCTGCATTACAATTTTTTGCTTGGGTAGGAAAGCAACCAGGATATAATCATACTACAGAAACTTACAACATGGCGATTAAAGTCGCCGGGCTCGGGAAAGATTTCAAGCACATGAGAAGTCTTTACTATGAAATGAGAAGAAAGGGTTGCTTAATAACTCCAGATACTTGGACAATCATGATTATGCAATATGGTCGAGCGGGTCTTACAGAGATTGCATTGAAATCATTTGAAGAAATGAAGCAAAGTAAGATCAAGCCAAATGCCAATACGTATAAGTATTTGATCATGTCCCTTTGCGGATCAAAACGGAGGAAGGTAAATGAAGCCATTACTTTGTTACAAGAAATGATTCATTCTAAGTACATTCCTGATAAGGAGTTGTTAGAAACTTATCTAGGTTGTTTATGCAAACTTGATAGACTTTCAGATGCTAAACGATGCATAGATAACCTTCGAAATGTCGGTTTCACGGTTCCTCTCATATACTCTTTGTATATTCGAGCTCTTTGTCGCGTCGGGAAGTTAGACGAGGCGTTGACATTACTAGAAGAGGTAGGGACTGAGAGATCTAAACTAGATAACTACATTTACGGAAGCATCATTCATGGACTTCTACAAAGGGGACGAACGGACGAGGCGTTGGCGAAGATGAACGCTATGAAACAGGTCGGTATAAATCCAACCGTGCACGTATACACATCATTCATAGTTCATTCATTCAAGGAGAATCAAACAAGAAGAGCTTTGGAGATACTTGCAAAGATGCTGCAGGAGGGTTGTGAACCAACAATTGCTACTTACTCAGCAGTGATATATGGCTACATGAACATGGGAAAATTTGGTGAAGCATGGAAGGTTTTCCATTATATAAAGAAAAATGGGCCTTCTCCTGATTTTAAAGCTTATTCAATGCTGATTTCTTGTCTGTGTGAAGCAGGGAGGTCTGAAGAAGCCCTGCGGATTGTATCTGATATGCTCGACAGTGGGATTGCTCCCAGCAGTATTAACTTCAGGACAGTTTTCTTTGGCCTCAATAGGGAGGGTAAGCATATTTTGGCTCGTGATGTACTTCAACAAAAATTGGGTTTAATTAGAAGAAGAAAGTTTAAAATATGATATCTTTTTTTTAGCGTTTGAATGTTCCTTTAGAGGTGTTTGTAGGTTTTGATAGATTGCTTAAGAATACATTGAGACATAGGGGTTGGCTTTCTTACCATTTTTTTTAAATTTGAAGTTGAAGAATCCAACTTTTGGCTTTAAGAAAGCTAAAATTTGACATGTCTATTGAGTTTTATTGTAATGAATGAGTATACTTTATAATCGAAAAATCCCTACAAAAATAAATAGAAAATTTTGTAATAAGCCCACAAAATTTCTCAAACAAGACAGATTAATGAGTATTTATTGTATGTAGGCTGTTTCTTAACATTCTTAATTTCTGTCTCCTTATTGATACACACTGAGATTGCCAGCATTCAGCAACATCAGAATCACAAAACTGATATGAAATTTTTACTCACAGCTACAATATTAACCAGCAATCTATGAACTTTTAAGTGCTAAAAAACTGAGATATGAGCAATCATTTCAAGAGGTAGATAAAGATTGAATTCTACACCTAGTGCTTCCATGGATTATACCTCCTGCACTAAAGCTTCTTTGTAATTTCTTCCTTCACCCGCTCGTAGTAGGTCATTCGCTGGATAGACGAGATGGCATCGTCGAAGTTCCGGTTTCGCAATGCTTTCGCAAATGTGTTAGACCAATGATTTAGTTTCTCTTGCATCTAGATGAACAAGAAGGCAGATGAAACAGGTTAAGTAATCATAAAAAGCTCTTTAATTCTTTAAATGCAACTTACTCCTCCAATCTCCCACCCGAATTTGTGTATGTATAAAGAAGAAAAACAATAACGACAATAATCGGAACAAGTGCCCGAGTAGCACCTGTGACTGAATCTGGTTTAGTTCCTGAGATCCCGATGCATCTTCTACAGCTTCCCTGATTTCCATAATCTGCAATAAGGGTTTGGTAACTTTATATAAATCAACTGTAAATAGAACATAAGCTTGCAGTCTGAGCATTGAAAATCAGGAGCATGAGTTTCTTATCATGATCTATGAAATGATCTCATAAAATGCTTTTACAAACAGAAAGCCAAAAGCTCTCATAGAACTGAATAACTCAGACTGGGTCGAACTTAGGTTCTTACTAGTTACCTCATTTAGCAACTCTGGTTCAGATATTGTATCCTCTTCATTGACATCTAAACCCTCAAGCTTCAGCTGAAAAAGGATGGCAATATAATCTTACAAGCTCATTGGAGGGGAAGACCAAATATTGTAGAATGTAGATAATTTGGAATTAGAAAGGAAGTCGAGAAAATATTAAAACCGATATTCTAGATTGCAGATGCCATAAACACAATGCATATAAACCAAGATCACAAACATCAAATTACAGAGTCCGAGTAGGAAATAAACCGATATTCTCTTCTAATAGTGTTTATTCAAGAGTCCGAGTAGGAAATAAACCAAATATTGTCCGCTTTGGCACGTTACATATTGCCGTCAGCCTCAGTTTTAAAACGCGTCAACTAGGGAGAAGTTTCCACACCCTTATAAGGAATGCTTCGTTTCCCTCCCAAATCGGTGTGGGATCTCACATGAGGAAATGTTATTTGATCCCAACACTAAACATCACTTAGGATTATGCTTAAGAGTGCAGTCTCCACATCTTTCCATTTAGACCTTACAAACAATCCCATGCCCGTTCTAGGACTCAAATGCCTGAGCCTATAATTGAGTGATATGCTCTGCCCCTTTAGGCAAAAATGGGAAAACAATCTTCACCCAGTGCATCAAAACTCAAACATGAGACGTTTTTAACTCCAAAATACCAAAAGCATATAAAATAGTTGCAAACAATTCTTTCAAAGCACAACTATTATGAAGAAGCTCAATCAATTGGTTCAGTTCTAGTTACCATCACATGTTGGTCCATCACTTCCATGTATAATGTAAGTGGGATGGGGTTGCAAAGGAACTATTATTAAGGAAACTTGGTATGAAGAAATTTCCTGAGAATGTTTCATTCCAATTACCCAGCTTAAATCATCACACGACTTCAAGTAACTAGAGGTAGAAATCGATGATAGCATGGCATTTAGAACACAAATAAGATACAAAAATTAATAATGATGATAAGGTAGACAGCATGCTTACAATATATATTGCTCTCGACAATGGCTTACTAAGAGTGCGGTAAGCATCGATCACCCGAGCAGATTGTTCAGCAGCATATTCTCTTTCTCTCTACAAAACTCAAGAAACGGAAAATTAGAGCCTAAAAGATTACCAAACTTCTCAAAGATGAAATGAGACAGACGTCTGATTTTGAATGAACTAAGTCGGGATGTAATTTCTTCTGCCAATCTTTATACTGGCTCTCCAGATTGACATCTCCAATTTCATACTCCTTTTCCCTGGAAAAAGATTTAGGAATTCTAATTATACATCATTTCAATAATTCCCACCTACTAGCAATGAGTCAGAGAAGGATCCCATATGCCCTCCAGTAAATGAGGCGGAAGGTTCAAGGAAAGAAACATGACGGGTGGATTACATCAATGTTCTCGAAATTAAAAAACCATAAGCCAAAGTTTCCTTGGACTTTGAGTACTCAGAGGCAATATGAACAGAGCAGAAAATGAAGAGAAAGAGAAGCTTTGTAATTGATGCATCAGAATTTTTTCATTCTATTTGGAACCAAAAGAATTTTAACAGACCCATCAAGCCCTAAGTTCAAATCTTTCATCCCTTCCCATAATCAGTTGATAATCAAATTCCATCATCTAGTTATTCTCTCAGCTATCAATACAATATTAAAATAGGTTAAGAAAGAACAATAAATTCTTGTTTTTCCTTGCACTTACAAGCCAAATATCTGAAAATAATCCACCGACTGGTCCAAAGGCTGAATGCTCCGACAAGAATCACACACCAGAAACACCACTGACGTTGGAGCCGCAGCGCCACAATTCCAGCACCTAAGTTTCAGGTCCGACGCCTCTGCCGATCGAGAACTAAAAACCCTCGAGGGAAACCTGAGATTGTTGAGAAATTCACATCTAGAGGATCGCCACGGCCGAAAGCATTCTGCGGTGGAAGGAAGTTGCGAGAGTGAGATGCAATTAGACGGAATTTGGGCTGATAGAGCCGAATTCGAAACATTTGGGTAATTAATGGCGGATGAGTGAGTTGTATTGCAGCGCAGAACGGCGAGAAGTGAAGATCGCAGCTTCGCCTTCGACATTGGAAGAAGAATCGGTCCGATTTGTTTGGAACCGAATCCACTCTCCCGGGGTTTAACGAGGTTTTAGAGTGGTGTTAGAATTGCTTGTCCGAGAAATAGAGAAGGAATGAAAAATCTCTCTTTTGAGGCTCACGGCTATACTTAACCAACTGACAATAGGTACTATTTTGCGGTGGTGGTTATAAATGGTATAAAACTAGACACCAGGCGGTGTTTCAGCCAGAAGACTTCTAAGAGGGTGGATGGTGAGATTCCACGTTAATTAGAGAGTAAAATCTCACACTAATAGACGCATTTTAAACCGTGAGGCTACGACTATCCGTAACAGTCAAAAGCAGACAATATCTGTTAGTGTTAGACTCAAGTTGTTAGAGTTTGTGAGCTTGGAACTCCCAATTCCTTGCTAAAAGAAATATTATCTCGATATTTATAAACATTTCAAAATTACAGAGGTGTCATCGAGTTTGACGAGCTATCTAATATGTGATTATTCATTGTAGGAGTGAAATCTCCGGATCAGGACCTATTATTCTGTATCATCTTAGAAAATATTGCACTTGGTCGTACTTAATAAAATCAAAATACTAACGAGTCAAGTTATACAAATATTTATTATGAGTTAAAATCACTTAAAAGTAAGAAAGCTAAGGTATCTTAACGTTAAATCATGAGTTGAGGGTGGCTTCTTCAGAAAAGCTTTTGCCATTTCTGCTTCAATCTTCAACTAGATTTCAGCTCCTTCCTTTCTTAAGCCCCACCGGACTGCCCGGAAAGCACCAGTATCGGGTTTTTCTGTTCCTTACGTACCTCTCCACTGTGTTTTCGCTGATTTTGTCGACGCCATTACGCTCACCGGTCGGTTGCTTAACATGATAATCTGAACTTTGATTCGAATTCGGGTTTCTGGTCGGTCCGTGTTTGATGAAACTCGACACTGTGTGGTTAACTTCAGCAGGTGCAAGGGGTAAAATTTTCTGTTCCGGAGATGCTGGAACTATTTTGTTGTGGTTGACATCCTTGGACAAAGAACTTGATGATCCTAAACGCCTGCAATACAATTCTCAGTTAAAATGGATCACTTTTCTTTGTCTAAATCAATGTACGTACTCAGCTAATCTCATAGAACAACCGATTGAATTTGACACAAAAAAAAACTTATCAGATATATTCAATATCGTAATAGCTTAAGTCTAGACTTCACGTTTTTTTCTTGGATCACATGATATTGCTTTGGCAACCGTTCAAACGGTCTTTATCTGTAACAGTCCAAACTCACCGCTAGCAGATATTGTCTTCTTTGGGCTTTCCCCTTCGAGTTTCTCCTCAAGGTTTTTAAAACGCGTCTTTTAGGGGGATGTTTCCACACCCCTATAAAGGGTATTTCGTTCTCCTCTCTGGGGGAGAACAAAGCATTGGTGTGAAAACCTCCCCCTAATAACCTTGAGGAGAAGCTCGAAAGGGAAAGCCCAAAGAGCCCAAAGAGGACAATATATACTAGTGGTGGACTTGGGCTGATATAACCTCGACCATGGAATTCAGCCTTTCGGGTCGACCCAGTGGATTTTCACAAGGAAGGCAGCTCGAAGGAGAGTTACGGCCTACAAAGTTCGTCATGGCTAAACAATAACAACAGCTATATAATACCCCCATAGAATTAGTTTAACTAAGATGGTATGATCCATATATATAACAGAGAATGAACATGATGCTTCAGAAACATACTCAATAATGTCAAGAAACCATCTGATTCAGATATCATTTGAAAGCATTCATTATGATCACGTCATAGAAAATGGAGTGATTTAGTCAAAACTATTACCTGGAACTATGGTTAGAACTAGTTCGAGCTGGTTCATTTGAAGCTCTCTCAGTGGTTTTGTTCTTTGACAAACTAGCAGAAAGCTCGACTTTCGGATGAACGTTGCTGTCTTCCGAAGTACTCGAGTTCTTTCCAGTATCCTTCTCTATATCCGGAGGCTTTTCATCACTCAAGCATGAAGCAGCCTTTGTTTCAGTATTGGATCTACGTTTCCTCATCATATAAATGGCGTCGTCTAAAGTTTTCAGAGCCTTTTCCACCTCTGGACTGATTTTAGTGATTCTTTGATCCTCCAAGTTACATTTTTCGGCAATACTTCTTCCTAAAATGGCATCTTTATCTCGATCTTCGTCTTCATCGTGCCTAATTTCTATGTACTCTTCCTCCTCAATCTCGTTAATTTCCATGGCAGTTTTTGTGGGCTCGTTTGCATCGTATATGACATGATCCTTCTCATCTTCCATCGAGTTCTCCTGCGACTCTTCGGTCGAGTTTTCCAGATGCACCTCTTGAAAATGATGCATTCCAGTTTGATCGATTTGAAAACTGAGCTCATTTTCTTCCAACACCTTATCTTGTTGATTCCTCCCGTAGAGAGCTTCATTTATACGAGTGTACAGTGGGTCTTTCAAGGCATTCTTAAAATCTTCATCAGATTTGAACATAGAAGCCACTACCTGCAATGTTGTTGACAATTGGAATGTTAAGACGACGGTGGAACATAAGAGTGGAATACTTGCATCTCAGGTAAAATTTGAAGGTTATTCTACAAGTTCCCAAACCTCTTACAAATGAATTATTTGAGTATGCTTGGTCAAACCAAATAGTAATAATCCAAGTTCACCACCCCGGGTAGATATTGTCCTCGTTGGGCTTTTACTTCTGGGTTTCCCCTCAAGGCTAGGGAGAGGTTTCCACGCCCTTATAAGGAGTGTTTCGTCGTCCCCCTCCAACCAATGTGGGATCTCACAATCCACCCTCTTCGGGGGCCGGCGTCCTCGCTGGCACACCGCCTGATGTCTGGCTCTGATATCATTTGTAATGGTCCAAACTCACCGCTAGTAGATATTGTGCTCTTTGGGCTTTCCCTTCTGGGCTTCCCCTCAAGGTTTTAAAACGTGTCTGCTAGAGAGAGGTTTCTACGCCCATATAAGGAATGCTTCGTTCCCCTCTCCAACCAATGTAGGATCTTACAATCCACCCTCTTGGGGGCTAGCGTCCTTGCTGGCACACCGCCCGATATCTGACTCTGATACCATTTGTAACAGTCCAAGTCCACCGCTAGTAGATATTGTCCTCTTTGGGCTTTCTCTTGTTTCCACACACTTATAAGGAATGTTTTGTTCCCTTCTCCTACCAATGTGAGATCTCACAATCCACCCTCTTGGGGCCCAGGGTCCTCCCTAGCACACCACCCAATGTCTGGCTCTGATACCATTTATAACAGTCCAAGCACACCACTAATAGATATTGTCCTTTTTGGGCTTCCCCGTATACTAAGGAAAGGTTTTCACAGCCTTGTAAAGAATTCTTTGTTCTCCTCTCCAACCAATGTGGGATCTCATATTGGTAATTTGAAAACGAGATCTATAAAAACAGAGCGACAAATATTATGCTTTTGATGATTAGTTCCTGTTTATATTGAGTTCGAAAAATGTATAACCTTTTGATAGAGTCGGAAACCACTGCCAATGAGTTGCCTTGAGACAAAGTTTATGAGCGATGGAGGGACAAAATCCAGCTTCATATCCATGTTTGCTATTGTCCTGCAAGATTTTTCAGTGTTCAAGTTCCATATGATATGGACAAGGTAGCAAAAAAGGATCTCTTCCAGGACAATAAATTTTCGAGATAGGCTCCTTTCCAAGCTCCATAGTGGTGCATTATAGCAGATGGATGACAATTTTAATACTCAAGTTCTTTAGCATGCATTACAAACTCTATCCGGAGATGGCTAGGCTTAGTAAATTAATGTCAAAGATAGAAGAGAGAAAGAAACTTCTCACCGGAAGTAGCTCCGAGTATCTGACACCTTCTGTATAGCGAAGCCTCCCACGACATCAATCCTTATTACGTCTTCTGGGTCCGGGATAGCATGCCTGGTGAATCCATGAGTAGTTATATCAATACTGTCCAGATCAGATATCTGAAATGAACAAAGATCTTTGTATTCAGATTTCAATCTAGAATTTAGGCCAAAGTAGTGCACAACAATTTCCTCGGTTTAGAAGGTCTAGAAGTGCATAATCTTGTTGAAATAATTACCGAGTTCAGAAGAACAACGACAAGATCATCCTGAAAGTACTCGAACAAAAAGTAGTGCACAATGATCTCCCTGGTCGACAGCGGCCATGAAACCTTCACCCTTGCTTTCAAAAACATTAATAGTTCAGTATTTCAAAATAGAATGAAGAAGGTTGATATCCATGAGTGTGTGTGTGTGTGTAAGTGCTGACAGTATAGCTAGACAAACCTTACTAACGCGATCTGTTCACTGATCCGTACTTTCTCGAGACATTTGCTGGTGAGAATTTTGAAAGATGGCAGATTAAATTGAGGCCACCTGATGGAGAGAATTCGAAACAGGAAACAAGTGACTAAGACTCGTACAAACGTCACATTGCTTAGCGGTTCAGCTATGGCTGACCAAGAAACCATAAGAGATAAAGGATTATGCTCACCATCTCTTATACAATTCAGACTCCCAGGAAGTGCACAAACCTGCAGACAAATTGGTTGGAGTTGTGTCCATGAACATCAATCACATTGAGGTTAAATGTGATTTAGCTTAAAATTTTTAGGATAAAGTCAAGTGTTTGTCAGTGACACTTACAAACATCAACAGGCCCATCTACAAAGCCTTCAACAAGCAATGTATGATACGGAGCGCCCTTTGGTCCTTCACGATACATAACCCGAAACTCTTCATCATCGTGCTTTGTCTGGAATATTGAAGATTTTAAGTAATCATAGAATCCAACTGCTATGAACCGAAAAATTTAACATTTCCTGAAATATAGGAGTACGAACAAGTTGCAGCAACAACGATACAGCTTGTCAAAGCTTCAAAACGTTGCATATTGCATGGAAACATACAAGCTATCCCCCAGAATATCAAAAACAACAGAAACAATGAAGATGAAATATGAGCATAGCATACTTTCCATTCAGAATGCACCGTCTCAGAAGCTCTGCTGCTACCATTACTGGAAGCACTCCTCAACATGTCAAGAAAATTCGATACTTCAGCGGTTCTTCTCGCTACTACATTTTCGTTACATCCTTCAACATACAAAAGAAAGATTAGAACCTCCAGAAATGGATGGCTAAACCAACACGACAAAGACATACAGAAGCTCAAGATTGTCCAAAACATCCTGACCCATCAGTCCATCACCAACCTTCAGTTCCATGTTTCGAATCCAAACGACGAAGTTGATTAGACACAAGGGACTTGATAGACTCCTGGGCTGTCAGGTCGGTAGATGCGAGTGTTTTGTCTAGCCTCTCCCTGTACTGTGTGATTCTTTTCCTTTTCTCCATATTGCATTTGAATTTTTTTTCCTTTTCTCAAGAAATTGAAACAAAACAGGGAAAATGCACAATCAGTAGGCATCTAACCACATGTTTATTGAAGCCTTAATACCATATTCAAACTTGATTGATTGTAAATACTTTAAACAAAGCATTTGAACTTATGGCATGCCTTGTTGACATCAGATAGTGCAAAAGAAGTACATTTAAGAACATATAAAAAACTTCAAATAACAATCGGGTCCGTGCGAAGAGGACGATTACATGCAAATTACCAAAGAAATCGTAACCGAGATCTTGCAAAGTTCCAAAATGCTAGCAACCAAGCTCATAGGAATCTAGCTTATTAAGTGTTTCTTAAACTCAAAAGAACTCTCTAAATACTTTACACATATTAACAAATAAGAGTCCATTGAAAGAATCGCTCATGCTACTTAAGATCAAAAGACATTCATACCAACCAATAAAACAATGAATATAACTCACAAAAGATCAAAAGAAATCCATATGCACGTATTCAACACAAAAATCATGGTTCAAATAAAAGCTAATTTCAAAGATCTACAAAAGCTTCAGGGTTTGGGTAATGCATCGAAAATAAAGAACAGTAAGCAGGTGATATGAACTGATAATCATCCAAATTATTGGTTGCCAGCTAAACCAAAAGACAGAACTCAGAAATGCAAGAAAAAGGGGAAGTACCCAGATGAAACTATAGTAAAAACAGTCCAAATTCTGCACTATTGAAGCTATTTGAAGAGCAATCAGTCATCATATATAAACATCTCAACTCGTCCAGAATGATACCTGATAAAATTCCCCGACAGATAACGCAGATCTCAATAAGATTCCATACAAATCACATCGGTGAGGAGACAAAGACAGCTGATACGAGCAAATCCAGAAACAGGGTCAGCGGCAGGCGTTCGTTTTGCCCTTGGGACCAACTCCCTCCACCGCCACAGGTTTCAAGAAGTAATCGAATCCAAAAAACTAAGTGAAAAAAAGGGTACAGATCGAGAGAGAAAGAGAAGAAGAAGAAGAAGAAGAAACGTATGAAACCGAAGAAGGGTTGTTTGAATACGTTAAGTTAACCCATCTCCCATGGTAACAACTAGAAAAAATGGCTGAAAACAGCCATTTTCGAGGTGGGGTTGAAGAAAAACAGAGTAAATTGATGAAGGGTAAGAGGTTTGGAGGAAATCAAGGAGATGGGTGCTGAAGAAAACTAATTTGGCGAAGGAAAAAGGAAGGGGTGACTTGGCGCGGAGCACTGGGTTCGTAAGATTCGATGGAACCGAATGATGGTCACGTCGTTGCCTTTGTCCTTACGCAGAAATCAATTCTGAACAATCAACTGTATTCAACTGTCCCTTCCAATTTAATTCCAACAAACTTATGGATAATCGTCGTTCACAGAGCTTGGAGCTTAAGAATTCTGACAAATCCAAACGAACTTGCAAATACACCTGTCAGTTTGGTTGGTTTGTGTGTATTTATATCCCTATTTTCGAAAATTCAAAATAAAGGTAAATTTATTGTCCAAATCGGATAAGATTTAGGGGGACAAGAGAGGAGATTTCCTCTCAATTAGCTGATAAGTTATATGTTTGGACAGTATAATGTTTTGTTTTCCTCTCGAATCCATGTGGGATCTTACATCGACCCTCCAACTCCGATTTTGAAAAACTATTAAGCGGGTTGTTCCAGTAATCATTAAATTTAAATTGTAACATTTACTAAATTTTCATTTGAAAATTCATTTTTTTAATTTAATTTAGGGCTTAGGGATTTCTTTGAATTTGACCCATAGAAGAAATATCTATATTGAATTCATGAGAAAACAAACTCAAGCCATTTATATTAACGACAAGGCTTTTTATTGGGCCTTTACCCTCCACAAAGGCGCACCAAGAAGGCCCATTTATGAGGTTTGGTTTATGGGCCCAATTTCTCTATTTGAAAGTGTGTAGAATATTGTAATAATTTTAAAAATAAAATAAATTATTATTGTTTCCTTCACAAATATGGCTTGGAAGTTTGAACTCTAGACCGGACTAAAAGCCTCTGACATCACATTTGAAATGTGACATTCGAGTAAATGGGAAGTACATAAATAAGTTGAGAAAACATCCGAATGAGAGCGATCCTGAAGATAAGATAACTAAGAAAAGTTAAAAAAAAAATACCTATATCAACAAGGTGCACATTCATTGTTAGTGGCTCATTCATAGAAACTTCATAATTAAACGTGTTTTACTTGAAGTAATTCTATGGTGGGTGATCTCTTAGTTTGGTCGGTAAGAATAGTCTTCACTTTTGAGAAGTGAGGAGTAGGTAATTTGATCACATCGTAGGGGATACAGGAGAATGTCAGGGCCATGAGGTACCAAATAATTCGATTTTGAATTATGATCCAAATCTTGGATTTAAGGAGTAGGTAACCTGACCATATCACAGTAGATACGGGAGAATGTCAGGACCATCAGGTGTCCAAGAATATCAAAACCATCGAATAATCTAGATTCGGAATTATGATTATGGTGTTTTGAATGGGGTAATGGGGTGTGACAAAAAGGAAACTTTTGACCCCAATTTAAAAGGCAACACTAATTATTTAGGTTATTGTGTAAACCCATTTGAGGAACCACAAAATATTCAAATATTCAAAAGTGAAGCAATAAAGTTTGTTTGTCACACACACACCCCCACATCACACAACCAATATAATGGTGGCCTTATTACTTGGATTCCAAATTTATAGGCATTTAGCTGGCAATTGCCTTTGCTCCCCTAAGCTTGTCTTGTCTCCCCCCTAACATTTCCACAAAATATCTTCTTCATTTATTTTATTTTCTTAAATTACCCATTTTTCAAAACACCTAAAAACTATTAAAATTTATTTTATTTATAATTATTCCGAAAATATTTAAATATAAAATGCATCAAATATATCATATGACATATTTTTAAATATAGTATCAACCCTGAACGATCGTGTCAAGCAATATAATAAAAGCCTTTTTTTTCAAGGAAATAACATAATATTTTATTTATTTATTTATTTATTTATTTATTTTGTATGGGTATTAGAAAAACCAACCATTATTAAAAGATTATAATTTATAACGGATAAATGAAACACGTAATTATCAGGGTCGGACTTTCAAGTGTGTGGTGGTGAGTTGGAAGAGTAAGGAATGAGTCAACTCCAATAATCCGATGTGGCAACAACTGTTAGGCTAATCCAATCAGGACTATTTAGGAACCTAAAACGTGGAAGCTGAGGATTGGTCTGGCATGTCACATGTGGACCCCGCCGTCCACTTTGTAAAACTCGTGGCCAGCTTTGTCCAGAGTGCCTTTTCTCGGTTCTGTGGGGCCCACCTCCCACGTCTCTTTTCCCCCTCACGGTTCGCCACTAGAAATCACGCCACTTTCATGTTTAGGACAAGAATTAAACATAAAAAATTAAAAATTATATAATTTAAATAATTTAAATAATATTCAAATTGATATTATATTCTAAATAAATAATAAAATACTAAAAAAAAAGGATTTTTAAATAATAAATTTATAATGTAATTTGGTAAGTGGGAATGACATCACTGAAATTAGGAAAATAAATTGAACCGACCGGTCGCTGAGATGGAGTTCCAACTTGAAAAGGGCGGTGGATAATTTAAGAAAATAATTTAAAATATTTAATAATAATAATATAATAATAATATTATTATTATTATTATTATAAAATTAATTTAATTGGCATAAATTATGCAACCTAACAAATCCTAATAATATCCTCTCCTCACACCTCAGGTCTTATAAGCATTTGGTTAGGTTTTATTTCCATTAACTAAAAGTTTGACTTTTTAAATTAAAATAGCATTTTTTTTTTATTTTTTATTTTATATGAATGTCATTAAAGTTAGTACAACTATAATTTAGTAATGATTTAAATTATTTTTATATTGAGATATTTGGTTTATGATCTATACATTAATGTTTTAATAGCGCTAAAATGTGTATACCACGTGTTACTCTAGTATGTCAAACTTTCATTAAAACCCCACATTTATTTCCTATTCTATAAGTGGTTATTTAGGTATGAACAGTATGATGCACGTATAATGCATTCTAGCCTTTATAAACTTTTATTTAAAATTTAGAGATAAAATTAATATTCGGGTTTAATGATTTAAATAAAAAATTAAAAAAATAAAAAATAAACTCAAATTTAGGAGTAGAATAATATTTCAATCTACTTAGTGTTAGTTTTTTTATTTTATATTGAAAAAATTCAATATATCTATTTACTGACTGAAATTTCAAAATATAACTATTAAGAACGTGGTTGGTCGGATTAGTTTAAACTGATTTGGTCGGTTAATCCAACGGTATGTGTTTAATTTTATCCAAAAAAAAGTGGACCCTACAAATTTAGGGATAATTTTTTATATAATAAATATATAACGAAATTGGTCAATTTTATTGTTTGACCGTCCATTTTGCTAGTGTGACGCATGCACTTTACTAATATGTATTTTTTTTTTTATTTGTTATTAAAAAAGAAAAAAAAAAATTAAATCCTTCTATTAAAATATATTTATTATTTATGATTTCAAGCTTTTATTATTATTTTTTAATTAGAAAATTATAAAAATGAAAGATTGAACTGTCGACTTTTGAAATGATAATTAACGGTTATAATCATGGAAGTGTATCGAGCATGGTTGTTTGGGCTTAATAAAAGATGATAACTTGCCCGACTTTGAAGGCACTCAAAAAGAAAAAAAAATCTAAAAAAGAAAATGCCAACCTGTAAAATCCCGATTGGCCAATTGGGCAAAGGGTTGTCTCACATGGGAAGGAAGGGGCAAAACAGTCTTGAAAAATCTTCTTAGATTCCAAACCATTCCTTTTGAAAACAATACCCACGTGCCATCCTATGACCTGCACGTGTGCAGTCCAAATATTTGCACATATGCCCCACTAAGCTTTGGGAAATTCCCTCACTTACCCAATAAGAAGAAACCAAAAAAATATTATTATTAATAATAGCCAAATATATATATATATATATATATATATATATATTTATTTATTTATTACCTATTGCTGACTCAGAAAGCAAAGCCAAGATGAAGCACAATACACCCACCTAAATTCATTTGACATTGGAACACACAAAACCAATTTTAAAAAATTATAAAATAAAATAAATAATTTATGTATTAGGTTGGATGATGAAAGTCTCACATCGGCTAATTTAGGAAATGATCATGGATTTATGAGTGAAGAATACTGACTTCATTGGTGAGAGGCTTCTTGGGAAAACTCAAAGCAAAGCCATGAGAGCTTATGCTCAAAGTGGACAATATCAGTGAAGAGTCGTGTTCGTCTAACAATGACATTAAGGTTTTTTTTTTTTTTTTTTTCAAATTTTTTGAATTTCCTTAAAATTATAATTTCTTAAATAAATTAAAATGGTAGAAGTCAACTACCCATGACTGTTGATTGAGAAATATACTCTCTTATCCCAAACAAGTCCTTCAAAATATACCAATCTAACCGGAAACCAGTCAAACCGGTAATCGAGGGTTTCAATTAATAAGTTTTATTGTTTTTTAAAATGTAAATTCTTTTAGAAATAATAAACCTTTTTCTTTTAGAATATTACTTTACCAATGTGGGTTGGTCGACGAGTGTACAAAACTAGTGGTTGACGATTTTGAGCTATTAGCGATTTCTTTATTTTCACTCGTAATTTGAACGGTAATATTCTAAAGAACAATAAATTGTAATATTCTAAAGAGCGATCAGCTTAAGAATCTTAGACCAATAAATCTTTGACATTTTTTTTTTGTTATTGATAAATAATTACTATTTTTAGAATGAAGAATTGTAATACTATTTTGGTCAGCGAGGAATTCTAGGAATAACAGAGAAGTGGAGACATATTTTTCTCTATTAGATAAACTGATCCAGAACAATAATTATATTCTCGATCCCACCAACTCCTAATACTATGGTAGACTACTGGATTAGCTTATTAAATAATTATTTAGGCGTAGAATATTAGATTGTAATATTAAAATTTAAGTTTAAAAAAATTATTTTAAGCATTATATTATATTTTTACTTGTAAAATATTATTAAATTTATTAGGATATTTTAAGTTTTCGATACAAATTATATTAAAAATAGAAATTATGTATTAAAAAATTATTTAAGGTTAAGATTGGTCAAAATGGTTATTTATTTTCCCCTCACATGAATTAAAAGGGAAAAAGAAAAAAAAAAAAACAAAATTTATGAATTTGTAGGAAAAAAGAAATAATAATAATAATAAATCTCTCTGTCCTTCTATCTCTTTCCCCATAAAATGACTTCCACTGCCCGTCTTCCCTACCTTTGTCTCTGTCTCTCTAATTACATCTCAAAGCCAAACCCAACGGCTTAGTGTTCGACTCTCTTTCTCTCAATTTCTTTTCCCTTTCTTCTTATAATCACGAACCCACAATTTCTTTTTCCCCGGATTTGCGTTGTTTGATCAGGGGTTTCGTTAATTGTTTCTTGGAAGATTCTGGGGCTGAATTTCCCCCTAATTCTCGGTGCCCCTTTTTGTTGTTTTTCTGTTGGGGGTTCAATAGGATCAGGATCTTTTCTTCTCTTGCATTAACTGATGGTAGTGAAGATGATGAAGTGGCGGCCATGGCCGCCGCTTGTTTCGAGGAAGTATGAGGTGAGGCTTGCGGTGAAGAGACTCGAAGGGCTTGATCCGCCGCGAGATGGAAAGGAGGGGGTTGATAAATTGACGGTCGAGGTCAAATGGAAGGGCCCCAAAATGGCTTTGAGTCCATTGAGGAGAACGGCGGTGAAGAGAAATTACACCAAGGAGGCCGATGGGTTGGATCAGAACGGTGTCGCTCAGTGGGATGAAGAGTTTCAGAGCGTTTGTACTTTCTCTGCTTACAAGGAGAATGTGTTTCATCCATGGGAGATCGTTTTCTCTGCCTTCAATGTGAGTTTGAGTTTGAGTTTGGGTCTTTTTGTTGTTTGTTGTCCTCGATTCAATCTTTGCCTACTTTTTGTGGTTCACGGCATTGGGTTTTTCTGGATTTTGGCTATTCATCTTTTAGCTTTTCCTATCAGACTGGTTTTTCCTTTTCTTGCGATTATAATTTTCACTTTTTGGGTATTTTCTTCCTTAAGATTTGTACTGAATGGAAGCAATAATGGGTGATCTTTCGCCATTTCAGATAGTTTGCGAGCTCTCAGTTCTTTTATGTAGAATTCTAATATTTTCTATGGCCTTTGAAGAGGCTTTAGCTGAGAGTCTGAAACTAAGATATGGTTCTTTCTAAAGGGTAGTTGAATTCATCAAGGGAGTTGACCTTTGTAACTTGTGATTTTGTGAGTTTCTGGATTTTGTTTCTTTGTACTCTTTTGAATGTTTTATGCTGAAAACGAGGCAAATAGTGGGTTTCTAGTAGATTTGCTAGGATCTTATGGATGACAATGTTTCTTTGCTATTGTTGTTTGGTTTTGTCCTTGACATGAGATTTATATGGATGAACTTGATGAATTCCCATTCTCTGTCTTTACTGTGAGTAATTATCAGTAATGGTCGATAGTGAACTTGAACTTGAACTTGAACGTGAACCTGAACCTTCGTTTTCTTTCCCTCCCTACTCAGGGCTTAAATCGAGGGTCGAAAAACAAAGTTCAGGTTGTTGGATCAGCATCGCTTAATCTGTCTGAATATGTTTCTGTGGCTGAACAAAAAGAGCTCGAATTGACGATACCCCTTAATCCATCCACAAATGCTACTGAGACCAGTCATGTTCTCTGGGTTCGTATCTTCCTGTTTCCTCGAAATATTTGATGCTATTTCCCCCCACTCAAATTGTTGTTATCTCACATGTTTTTTTCTTATGGTGGATTGTACAGATATCGCTGAACTTATTGGAGCTAAGAACTGCTCAAGTTGTATCACAGCCTGTACAGAGATCGGTAGCCCCGGCTCCATCTCCACCCTGGTCAGGAGATAATGTCCCAGCAGAAAAAGATGAGCTCTCTGCTCTTAAAGCTGGCCTCAGGAAAGTAAAGATTTTTACGGAGTTTGTGTCGACCCGAAAGGCAAAAAAGGCTTGCCATGAAGAAGAGGGCAGTGAGGGGAGGTGTTCTGCCAAGAGTGAGGATGGTGAGTCTTGCTACCCGTTCGACTCTGATTCCTTTGATGACATTGAGGAAGGGGAAACAGATGAAGGGAAGGAGGATACTAACATAAGGAAGTCCTTTAGTTATGGCACTCTGGCCTATGCAAATTATGCTGGAGGATCACATTACTCTGATATGAAGATCAATGGCGGTGACGAAAATTTAGTTTACTATAGTAATCGAAAATCAGATGTGGGCTGCTCGAGCATGGAGGATTCAACTGCTTCAGCCTCTGAACAACCTTTGCCACAGAGTTCAAAGCGTGGCCTGTTGCCATGGAGGAAGAGAAAACTAAGTTTTAGATCTCCCAAGGCAAAAGGAGAGCCATTGTTGAAGAAGGCCTATGGCGAAGAAGGTGGTGACGACATTGATCATGATCGAAGGCAGCTCAGCTCTGATGAATCTCTTGGTCTTGGGGTAAGATTTCTGCAATCATATACAGATTATGTACGTGTCGATAATGATAATGAGGAATGTCTACCAAGCTTTTAATCGATATCTCGATAGTCTGTTTCTTTTCTACAATTCTTGCTAAGTTAAAGTTGGTTATTGCAGTGGCAAAAGACAGAGGAGGATTCAACTGCGAATCGATCATCGGTTTCTGAATTTGGGGATGATAATTTTGCAATTGGCACTTGGGAGCAGAAGGAAATTGTAAGCCGTGATGGACATATGAAGCTACAAACACAGGTCTTCTTTGCTTCTATTGATCAACGTAGCGAGCGGGCAGCGGGTGAAAGTGCATGCACTGCTCTTGTAGCTGTTATTGCTGATTGGTTCCACAACAGCCAAAATCTCATGCCTATAAAATCTCAATTTGATAGTTTGATCAGAGATGGCTCGTTAGAATGGAGGAAACTCTGTGAAAATGAAATATATCGGGAACGATTCCCCGACAAGCATTTTGATCTAGATACGGTCATTCAAGCCAAAATCCGACCGCTGTCTGTGGTTCAGAGGAAGTCCTTCATTGGCTTTTTCCATCCAGAAGGCATAAATGAGGCGAGATTCGAATTTTTGCATGGTGCCATGTCCTTTGATAACATATGGGATGAGATTAGCCGTACTGTGACAGATTGCCCAGACGACAGTGAACCACAGGTTTATGTTGTCAGTTGGAACGACCATTTCTTTATTCTTAAGGTCGAATCTGACGCGTACTATATCATCGACACGTTAGGGGAGAGGCTCTATGAAGGATGCAATCAGGCCTACATCTTGAAATTTGACAACAACACTACAATCTGTAAAATGCCCGACACTAACCAGTCAGCTGGCGAAAAGACTTCCAACGATCAGCAGACTGTTGCAGAAATAGTTGAGGCCAAGGAACAACAGGCCAGTGGAAAGGAAGAGAGCTTGACACTAGAGAACGTAGCCTCACAGCCTGAAGAACCAATGAAGGAGAAAGATGAAGTCTTGTGTCGTGGGAAGGAATCCTGTAAAGAATACATCAAGAGCTTCTTGGCTGCTATCCCGATTCGGGAACTGCAAGCCGATATCAAAAAGGGTCTAATGGCATCAACCCCGCTTCACCACCGACTACAGATCGAACTAAACTACACCCAGATTTTGCAACCTTCACCTGACTCCTCTCACGCCTCAGAAGATCCGAACACTATGCCACAAAGTCCCGATGCCACACTACTAGCAGACATTGCTGCTACATCATAGGCTTAAATGTAAATTTAGAATTGTCGGTTAATCTAACTAGTTTTCCTTTTGCAAGTGACTGAGAGCTTAACAAAGAGGAGGGAATGGACATGCAGTATAGTATAGGTATGCAGCAGTAGCAGCAGCAATGTCAAGAGCAACTGTCTGTGTGTTTTTTGCTTGCTTTTTGGTATCTAATCTCCCTATAATTTGTCTGATCATCTTCCATGGACATAGACCTTACTTTTGGACATAAATGAGTAATCTTCCTGTGAATTATCACATCAGCTCTCTTTCTCCTGCTTTCCTTTTCTGGTTTCAATTCCCTGTTCATGATGTGGTTGAGGATGAGATATTATGCTCTGTTGATTTGTGGTTCATAAGTTTATCACAATTGTTTGTTGCTCCATTATCATTTGTGGTATCCTATCAGCAAAGCTGGTAGTAAAGGCCGGTGGAGGCTGTGTTGAGGTGTTGGGCTTTTCTAGTGCATTATCAAACTATATTTAGCCTCTCCAACTTGTTTTAGTTCTATTTTTCTCTCACCACAATTATTGTGCTTCTCCAAATGACAAGGAATAATCATAGTGGGAGGCAATGTTTAGCAGCAGTTCTCAAACAGTTCCCTATTTTTGTTTTAATATTACTTTTCAAATCAAACTCATAATCTTATATCCAACCATTTCTCATACTCATTTTGACATAAAGGGAGATTGATATCGAACTCATAATTTAATATCAGTTTTTTCTTCATCAGTGGCTAATAGGGTTGGTAGTTGAACTTTTAATCTATTTGACCTGCAAGATTGATGGTACTTTTTCCCCATTCCCCAGTTTTCTTTTTTCTTGCCAATCTAAAGGGGAGAGGAGGGTAAAAGAAAGAAAGAAAAACACTGAAAAAAAGCTGTCTTTTTCCCTTTTAACATAAAGTTCTTGTAATCCCAACACTTTTCTTCCCAACACTTTTCTTCCCAACTTTTGATATCAATCAATCAATGGCTTTTTCTAGGCTTTTATCAAAGCAGCCATGTGCTGTCTTCCTCTGCCCATCATCATTCTCAATCAGTTTGATACAAATATACAATTATTTGGATGATCCTGTTTTTGCTGCTATTTGAAATTCTCCATTGAAAATCCACAAGTAAGTTGGAGGAAAAGAAAGTTTAAAAAATGTGGCTTTGGTAGCTAGAAATTCTATGTTTACATATGGTCTACTGGGAAAGTAGATAGCTAAGAACTATATAAACACTACAATGGCAGTCGAGAATTCGAACAAAGCACGGTCAGCGAATTCTAAAAGCTAGCCAATGAACGGAAAATTCTAAGAGAGAAGATATGGACTTACATAGAAGTAGATAGTGAGTGATGTTACATGGGGAAGATTGTAGTGTTTTCAGCAGCAAAAGGGGCATTTGGCTAACCCATTCTCATTGCAATCAGTGCATCTATTATAACACGAGTTGTTGTCGTCGTTGTCTTCTTTAAGAACCTTGCGACTGCCATTGCAGCATGGGCACACCAGAAACCTGGTGTTTGCACAGCAAGAGCAAGATGAATTTGCCAAGTCCAGTGGTATGCCTTCCAGCAGTTTCCTTAGTTTTCCTTGCTCATGCAGGCCTACCACTTCATCCGCTCCTCCAATGTACCTTCCCTTAATAAAAAGCCGCGGGGGGATCACCCTGCTCCCCAAGACTTCCCATAGCTCCTCCCTGAATTCCAAGTGCTTCGATACATCTCTCTCGAAGAACAACACTTTGAAGCTTTCGAGTAGGAACCGAATACCATTGCATTCTTCAAATGTTTTCCTAATACATCCCAAGCTTGTCGAGTAGAATATAATGGATTTGCTTCCTCCTGGTGGGCACCTTTCTTCGAAGTCTAATAAAGATGAATGTTCTTGATGATTGTCCACTTTCACTTGGAGCCCACCATTTGTTTCCATGGTAGTCATGTCTGATAAGCATGGAGCCTCTAAATCATGTTTGGTAGCCAATATTTCTTCGGACCTTATGAAGGGATCGGGATGGTTTCGGTCGCTGACACTAATTTCGAGTTCACTTGGATCTCTAAAATGTTGGGATATGATGCTACATTCTACTACTGGTGGGGTTTCACATATTTGGCTACAAGGGTTTTCAGGGGGGCCTGACAGAAGAGAGTGGTCTTGTTTTAAAGAGTTAATGGAAGGAAAGAACTTCATCTTCTTCAGCAGCCTTCCTTTCATTTCCTTGATCTATTTCTTCTTGTTATCACATCATTAAATAGAAGTTGGGTGATATTTGACATCTTATTATCAGGAAAGATAGAAGAAAGATCTGAACTCACATTTCACTTCTGGATTCCAATAGCTAGAAAGTCGAGTCTGGAAGAAAAGAAAAAAAAAGCTGTTAGTTTGCTTTCAGAGTTCTGCCTAAATTTATGACTTTAGCGTGGGACATGGGTTGCCATTGTTTAGAGAGGCAACTCTGTCTAACTCACACTTGACCCATCACCAACAATGGTCCATCAACCATGGTATGAACTAATCAAATAAGAAGAAAGAACCAGACCCCACCTATTAGGTATACTCACCAGAAAAGCAGCAAAGTGAAAAGAGTGAATGCCAGAGGCTAAACAAACCTTCTGTGCTTTCGCTCTTTCGACAAGCTTCATGATTCGTCGGGGGACAAATGCATGCCTATACTGTTCAAAGTCCCTCTCCCATCGGTTCTACCGTACTGTCTTGTAATCCTCAGCTCAGTGAAGAACAAAACTTTTTATGGTAATTATGCATATAAGAGACTAGAAAACATCAATGATAAAAAGTGTATCAATATCAAGTTCAAGAATTCAAACATCTATAGGAAGAAACTTCTTTACATCAATGATCACATTAAAACAAGAATAAATATAAATGTTGAATCTTTCCTCAAGTAGTAAAACTTATTTTAATTTAATGTGGTGCGGAGCGAGGTACTCCATTGTTTCTCTTTCCACTTTATATCTACAAAGAACAAAGTAATCTGTGTGATTTTCACTGCTCATTCTCGTGAATAAGTTCTTCAAATGGTCAGTACAAAGTTGTCTGCCCGTGGAACAAACAAAGATCTAAAAGTGCCAAAGCTCTAGAAGGGTTCATATATACAAAGACCAGTTGCTGAATAATCAGTAAATAAAAGCTCTTAGCTATCTCCAAATAGTGATGCAATCACCAATTCATAATCAAAGCCAAAGCATGCAAGTTTGTTATCATCTCCATCAACAACGGTTATCTGCATATGATATGAACCCTGCAAGGAAAAGGAAATAGTTAGAGTGCATGATAATTAAAAGAAAAAGAAATCAATGATTGTGTGTATATATCTAAGATTTTTCGTCCCGATCAATCCGAGTTCCTTTGGATAATAAGGTCATCATGAACCTCTTCAGATGAGAAAGCCTCTTTTTTTTTTTTCTATAACTGGGAGTTGGAGCTCTGAAGTAGAAAATGGAAGGTAGAGCACGTATCCTTTGAAGACGACAGTTGACTTTACTAGATCAATTGAGGCACGATAAAACCTTGTTCCTTTTAACTTATTTTAGGAAAATAAAAACCAGAAACTACAAGAAAAATACAAACACAAGTGGTAAACATGAAATGAGTAGTAACTTACTGGTAAAAAGAATGCCAGAGGCGTTTGCAATGGAGCGAGTGCAAAATCACCAAACGAGTAAGGGCAGGACGTCTCAACACAAATGTCGTGGCTGTCCCTATACATGTGCCACCCAAAATATGCAATGTCAACGACCATTTTTCCTGCAATGATTGGCTTACCTGTGCCATGTGTACAAGGTTATTGTCATTAGCTGAAGTTCGAACCAAGTGTCAAAGGATAATATACGAGTAGTAAGGCACGATTGTCTACAGAGGAAGCGAAGGTGGTACACCATTATCTCTCAAGGGATAAATAAAGATTGGACGGCAGTTGATAATTAGAAGTAAAACAAAAGTGATAGAGAAGTATCCTCTAATCCTGCTTATTCATAAAAAAGATGGCGAATCTGAAGGTTAACAGTGCTAAGCAAAGTCAACTTTCAAACAATTTGTCATCTTTTAGCTGAACCTCATAATCGGTCCAAATGGAAACACCAACGCAAGTTTATGACCATTTAAAGATCCAGCTGCTCATTAGTGAGATTCAACTCCTTATACTAGAAAATAGCTAACAAAACATACATGATTGACTCAATTTGTGTTCAATGTTCACCATTGAATGATAGTTTAGCCCAAGTATATGAAGTAACCTCAATCTAACTCATGAACTCATTATTCTCCATAGAAGAAACGGAAGGTAGTTAGTCCTCATGAATAGAAATTGTTAAAGCAGATGTAAGACCTGTAACTAGGAAAAGAAGTTCAGTGTATTATTGAATCTTCAGGTAATTTAGGAGTACCTATAATTAGATTGAAGGTCATATTTATTGGGCGACCCCTAACTATGGGGCTGGGAGATATCTGAACTCCTTTCACCATGATATCATACTTAGCTGTCTCATCTGCATCAGTGGAAGAATAGATATCAATTATATGTATATCAACACAAAATGGCATTCCATTACAGCAAAGTTCAATCAAACTAAAGAACGAAAGGCAGACTTCAATAGACACCAATGGGTGCCACCATGCTGGTGATAAAATGTGAGATCCCACATCGATTGGAGAGGAGAACGACATTGATTGGATTGGAGGGGGGAACGAGTGCCAGCGAGAACGCTAGGCTCTGAAGGGAGGTGGATTATGAGATCCCACATAGGTTGGGGAGGAGAACGAAGCATTCTTTATAAGGATATAGAAATCTCTCCCTAACAGCGGCGTTTTAAAAACCTTGAGGAGAGCCCAAAAGGGAAAGTCCGAATAAAACAATATCTGCTAGCGGTGGACTTGGGCTATAACAAAATGGTATCAGAGCCAGACACTGGGCGGTGTGCCAGCGAGGACGTTGGACCTGAAGAGGGTGGATTGTGAGATCCCACATCGATTAGAGAGGAGAATGACATCGATTGGATTGGAGAGGGAAACGAGTGCTAGCGAGAACGCTAGGCCCTAAAGGGAGGTGAATTGCATATCTGTTGGGGAAAAGAACAAAGCATTCTTTAAGATTTCTTCCTTTAAAAACTTTGAGGGATAAAAATCTTGAGGGGAAGCCCAAAAAAGAGGACAATATGTGCTAGTGAGATGTTTGGATTTACAAGTGTTTAGGCTCAAAGCTCTTAAGTTATTAGTGAGGTGGGGGCCATAAGCATATTGTTGGAAGTGGATCCTAACCATCAGTTCACAATCTAATTATCTCACATATCCACCCTCAGTTCATCACTATTCACCTTCAAACACATCAAACTGAAGCTCTATAATAATGATGAACAGTCCCAAACAGTACCAGAAATGCAACTATGATATAAGAAACAATGTTTAAAATAAGAGATCAAAAAACAAAAAGTATTCAACAGTACAGTGACATTGACTTTTAAGCATTCAAATCCAGAGTCAGAACCTTATTTAATCGAACGCACAAAACCTAAATTCAGAAAGAAACGCAAAAATTCTCGAAAATGATCAAAGTCCTTCAAACATCAAAGAATCGGAGTACAAGCATTGGAATCAGAAAGCACAAACCGCAGAGTTGGACTCGAGTGGCGAAGGAGAATTGTAAAACGAAACACAACCAGAGAAGCAATGTGAAAATCAGCTTCATCAGAGAAGTGAGTTCCATGGAATTGCTCTTTCTCGAATTCTGTAACAAGAAATTTGAAGAAAACCATCAAAATTTCTAATAATGAAGCTCTGAGGTTGCGAGAAAAACGGGGATTTCGGTGGAGTGGAATGGAAAACACTGCAAGATACGCTTTCCATTGGCGAGTGAGAAGAATCCCTTCTTCGTCGGGGATCGGCAGATGGGATGAAGAGAAAATTTCCTAAAAGAAATGAAAAGAAGTTGAGAAGAAGCCAAGCAAGCTGTTTGTTAAATTAAATTTATAAAATTATTTTTATTAATTTAGTCAACTTTCTAAAAGTAATGAACTGAAAAAATAAATTTTAAAAACTTATGAAAAGTCACTTCAAGAATTTGTATAATTTCTACTTAATTAATAACAATTTAAACTATATTTTAATTTAATTAATTTTTATTAGAATATATTTTTAATGTATTCATTTAATTAATTATAATCAAAAATTTATTTTAATGGTGATTTAAAATAGTTCTAATAATTTTGGCAAGCCATGCTCGATCTATCAATTGCCCCCGTCAACTCTTCGAGATTTTAAATACTCCCTCTGTGAATAGAAGGTATGATAAACCCTTTATAACCAAAGGTTAACGTTAAAAAACGTTCACTCGACGTTCGAGGATCTAAATAAGTAAAATATACACGTTACAGAATCTAACAACTATCTGAAACGTTGGCAGGGCCAACGCAGTGACAAATAGTACAAAAGATGACCGTCTAGAAACATGGTGAGAAACGAACAAAAAGGCGGTGAGAATCACGACGATTTGTTTAAGAATTGAATTAGATTAGTCCTTCATGTGTCAGACATTCCTGAATTGATCGTTCGTACATTTTTAGTAAATATTATGTTTTCGATTTCTTAAAAGTAATACGAGGTTATAATAATTAAATTATGTTCGTGTTGATGGAGGGGATTTTTATGAAAAACCTTTAAATTTACAATTTGGCTAAGCCTAAAATATAAAATTATTACAATTAAAAGTATGGAATATATATATTTATTTACAGGTCAGATTTTTCAACTCCTTCCGTTGGCCAACGGAACCACCTCCGCCAGAGGGGTGGAAAGCGGCGTCGGGACCGGCGAAGTTCTGCAAACAGGGCAGCTAGGGTTCAGCCTTAACCACGGATCGATACAGCCGCTGTGAAACATATGACCACAATCCGGCAACAACCGTAGAACATCCTCGTTTTTATAGTCCCCCAAACAAATCGAACAACCACTCGCAGCGGCGGACTCCATTTTTCCCTCCAATTTCTTTTCCGAGTACAGAATCTTCGGATATTCATTAATGGCCTCATCTTCGAGCCCCGGTCCAAAATCGACGATGACATCGCGCCGTTCCCCTGGCCGACGACGGCGATTCGGCTGCGGAACGGTGGTTCTGGTGCATAAATAGGTAGCGATTGTTACGGTTGTGAGAAGGAAAAGAACTCCGACTGAAATTCCGACTATGTAGGGGAAAGTGCCGACGTTGCCGGAGGCATCTGATCCGCCGGAGCCTGTGGAGTTGTTCATGGGGCAAGAGAAAAGGCGTTGACTGTGAGAAGTAGAAGGGGATTTTTGGTTTCTGCCATGGATGGAGAAGGGGAAGAAATATAAATGGATAGGGCCACACAATAATTTTTATTTTTTTATTTTTTATAACGACAAATTTAATTTCACAATTATCATATAATTTTTGTTTGTTCTAAATTTTAAATCATCGAAACATAGTTTTATTTAATAAAATATTATATCAATTTCTTCGGTTCAACTGAAATATTATTATTTAGTAATTTTTTTTTAATATGTCTAGAATTATATAATTTTAAGACGACACTAATGTAGTTGACAATGAACGAAAGTAATACTGTGTTATTCATAATGTTGACGATATAGACGATATAAAATATTTTTTTATTAAAAAATAAATTTAATCTAATTTTAAGGGTTAGAAAGGTAAATACAATATACAAATGAGTGCGAACTTGTACCTCTTTAACTGACTCATAAATTTCATTTTTGTTTTTCCACATGTCATCATTCTCGAGATAATAAAAATAACATTGGGTTGATCTAACCGTTTTTTTATTTTTTATTTTTATTTTGTATTAAATGTAATTATTTTATTTATTTTTATAAAGTGGAGGAATATCAATTTGGTTTAAAATTAAAAGGAAAATAAATGATATTGAATTTTTAAATGTAATAACTAAATAATTATCAAAATAGGTAACTGACATGCATTTTTGTTTTTAGTGTCGAGTTTTGATTTTTAATACCATATTTGTTATACTAAAAAGAAATATTTTGGGTCAATAAAACGGCTATTATTTGTAAGCATGGAGGTGGCATCATTTGACAGCAAGGTTTGCCAAGTCAACTGTGTTCGGGATATGAGCTGGCAATACACGTGTGGTGGACCCCACTCAAACCCAAATTCATCCTATATTAATATTGTGTTGTGGTCGTTTTCTCCTAACCTTAATTTATTTTATTTAATTATTTTTTTTTATAAAAAGTCTCAATATAATTTAATTAAAATTGATTTGTCACAATCCATGCTAGTTCTCCAAAGTCAAACATATTTACTCCTATTTTAAATTATAAATTTAGTCTTTATTTTTTAACTTAAAAAATATTTAATGAATTATTAAAATTTTAAAATATNTGAGGTTGTGAAGTCTTTTCGACACGAGTAAATGTTTTTTTTCTTCCATATTTTAAGGTGGATGGTTGGATTCTTATTCTTGTAATTATTGAATTAAAAATAATAATAATAAAATAAATAAAAATAGAGTTCTCAAAGGAGCATTTATGATTTTGGGGTATTTTAGTTATTTAATAAATTCTATTTAACATTAAAATATATTACGTTTTTGCCATTTTGTATTGTTAACCCGACGAGGGAATCTCTTTCTGCTTCCCAATGAAGTTTTGACTCTGACCATCGCCGTTGAAAGCTTCTGTGGCGGTTTTTCCTTGGCAGAAATTTCAATTTCCAAGCTTTAGTTTCCAATTTGACCATGGCGATTTCCGATCTATCACCGTTGTCCTTCGTGCTGCTTCTGTTGGTGACGGTGGTGGTTGTCGAAGCTAGGGACAACAACCGAGTTTTCTCACCTTGTATTGACACGACTGTTGAGAAGTCCGACGGGTTCACCTTAGGGCTTGCTTTTGCGACGGAGCAGAAGTTCGTCTTCAATAAAACATTGAAGTTGTCTCCTTGTGACAGCAGGCTCGCTCTTACGAATGGAAATGCTCTGATCTCTGTGTTTAGACCTAAGGTTGATGAGATCTCCCTCCTCACCGTCAACACTACTCCTTCTGTGTCCTCCTTCAATCCGGTTAGTTTTTCAAACTCTATGTTCTTTGTTGATTGTCGAATCTATGGATTTTCTGTTTTCTCTTCGTTTGAGATTGAGAGTAGTTCTAATTAGGTTTTGTGCGTGTATTTTGTCTAATTGGAGAATCGGTAGGTTTTGTGGGATTGGAGTATTAGGTTTCTAATAGGGAAGGATACAGAACAGATCCTTATGGAATCATTTTGCCTACTTAGAATGCGTGATGCTAGCCGATTTGATATGGGATTTTTTGGTTTGTTCATTGTTTTTTTTGAGGGAAATCAGTAATCAATCAGTTGATTGACATTCTGCACGATCCAATTTGAACAAGAAACTTAAATGTTGATCTTTATATGGAAAAAGGAAGAACTTCACTGAAGATGGCATCAAGATGTTTTACTCTTTGGTTGATGTTTGAGAGAGTAGATATTCCCCTTCCCTCTTCCGCTTTAAGATGATATCATACTTAATATCTTTGCTAGCTCGATTTCAATTGCTCACATAAATCTAACATTTTACTTCAATATGCTAGTTTTCCGTTCACTCCAGTCGTGGACTCATGATTTTGTTTTCTTTTCATTCAGTCTTCAAATGGCTATATGGTTGCATTTGCTGGTCGGAAATATGCTGCAAGGTCCCCTCCAATTTTTGTCTCTGATGGACAACATATCGTAACCAGCTTTACTCTGGTAAGTTTATGACATAGAAAGTAGGAAGTAAACTAAAGGCACAAGACATGGACACAATACTACACTGACTTGGTGATATGTTTATAAGAATTCAATGGACATTTGTAACAAATTACCTTTGCTGTGAAATGTAAGAGATAGCAATGGAAAAAGTATGGAATAAGGTCGTCATAATATGACAATCTTCAATATTTTGTAGTTTTTTTTTATGTGAATGGGTAGGCTTTATTGAGGATTGTTGGGGGGAGTCCAACATTGGCTAATTAAGAGGATAATCATGCGTTAGTAAGTAAGGAACACTATGTCCATTGGTACGAGGCCTTTCGGGGAAACCGAAAGCAAAGCCATGAAAGCTAATGCTCAAAGTGGACAATATCATACTATTGTGGAGAGTCGTGGTTCCTAACAGGCTTCACAAATCATTACGTATTAAACATTTTCAAGTCATGTTGAGTTTTAATCTTTGAGTAGTGTCTGTGTGTCCATTGGGTAACAAATCCATCAAATTTTCTCGGTGTATAGGTGCTCGAGTTTGAGAAAGGCAGGCTGCAAAACTTGTTCTGGAAAAGGGATGGTTGTGCTCGATGTTCAAACAACCATACCTTTGTTTGCATCAACAATCAGGATTGTGCAATCAGAACAAACAACTGCAAAAATAGTGGTCCTGTCGATTGCAGTCTTGCGATACAGTTAGCGTTCTCTGGCACGGATAAGCACCTTTCTGTCTTCAACTCTTGGTATGAAGTGTCGAAACTTCGGCAATACTCACTCGTCGATCTGTATTCGAACCTCAAAGATTCTCTCACAAGTCAGTATAACAAGATCTTCCAATAAAGCATATTTTGGTTAATGTATATTTCATTTCCATCCTTGTAACTTGGTTTGTGCTACGAATTCCTTTCAAATCTTGTGCATTTTTCATCAATTAAATGTGTCACAATAGGGGCGGTACTAGTGTTGTGTATGTATCACGAACTCCTGGTTAAATGTAATACAAAATCATAGTGTTGAATTGCTTCTCCCCATTGTTTGTTGCCTTTCACTTGTTTTTTATGCATTGTAATGAATGGCTTTGGGCCTTTGCCCGGTCCAATGCCTACTTTTGGGCCTCTGTTCCTCATTAGTAACTTCAAAGAGTATTTTTAAATAAAGGTCAAAATAGAAAATTCAAAGGATAATTTATATTATACGATTCAACAACGACACGCATATCATTAGAAATACAATCTAATATAATAGAACAAATCATATTCGAAGTTTTCTCCTGGGAATTCTTACTAACTTTTTTAGTTGTTCGTGCGAATTTTTAGAGAAGTAAACAATACTTCAACTAATTGAAAATTTTGTTGTCTCGTCTCTTGATAATCTCAAGAGCTAATAAAACGTTGTATATATGAAAAACAAAACGAAGAAAATAAACAAAACCCTAATAAGGTCAAAAAAACTTTACAATTATCCATTTATATAATTAGCAAAGTTTTGTATTAAAAAGTTGAATGTAAAGAGAATCCATAAGGAATAAAGGGTTGTAAATAATGGATGTTTTAAGGGCAAAAGCGTCTCTCTCTCTCTCTCTCTCTCTTTCTCATCTTTACAAATTGTATATAAAATTTGGATTTGAAAAAAAAAAATAATAATAAAAGAAAGAAAGTTAACGAATCATGCATTACTTATTAATAAATAAATAAAATAGATGGGCAAAGAAAAAAAAACATATGTCGTGGACTCCACGTCACAATTTGTAACTTCATTAATCCTTTAATGCATGCTGACGTAGGCGCCTACATCATTTTCAACCTCTGTTTTATTCTTTTAGTCTAGTGTTTTAATAAATTTTAAAATTTTTAATTTCGTATCTAATAAATCTATTTTTGATTTATAATTATGAAAATTTATGATAAATACATAAAAAAAAAAAAATTAAACTTTTAGGAATCAATTTTTTTAATAATTAAATGAAGATGGAGAGGTAGCTAGAGAGGGACCAATAATTTTGATCCAACTTTTTGTAATTATTAAACATTTTCGTTTCACACTCGATTCTAATTTGCGTTTTCTAATGAAAGAGAGATTCCAATATAATTAATTATTAATTATTAATTATTAATTATTAATTAAGTAGGTTAATGTAAAAAGTTTGGTAATATGACGTGGGCTGAAAATCCTAGTGGAAGAGAAAATTCCTTTTTGATTCTATATTATATATAATATAATATATACGTGCCATCTTAATAGACATCCACTTGGCCCTTTTTTCCTACTTTGTGCCTTTCAAATTGCCACGTGTCATACACGTCATCATTCGAGAGAGAGAGAGAGAGTTATTTGGTTGCTTTGCTGTTGCATAAATTTATGAAGATGGTAAAGCGGTAATGGAGCTTCCACTACTAAAAATAGACATATTTATTTTTATTAATTTAATTTAATTAATTAATTAATTAATATATATCATAAAGCTCTATTGTTAATTCGTTATAAGTTATTAACATGCACATTCTAGTCACTATTAATAAAAATATACATCGCCACAAATTACAATAAAGTTTACAAAGCTATTTTTAAAAAAATAAAATACGGAACCATATTATGAAGATATCTACGAACAGTTAGTTTTCTCGACAATTTAGCTGTGTGGATAAACTTGAAGATGTAATAATGGAAGAGTTTTCTTTATCAAATTAACAGTGTGCTCGAGAAAAGGAAGTTGACCGAGAAAAAATTATTAAGCTACATGAACGAATAAAAAATAGATAAAAAAATTTTGGTGGATTAAAGTTTTGTTTGTTGGTAATGATGATTAGATATTAAAGAAGGTTGTTAAACTAATACTTAGAAATAAAAAAAAAGATAATTAATTTTGTAAATAAAATAAAAAAAAATAAGAAAAGTTCAAATAAGTTGCATTGATATCACAAGTAAAGTAATGTAAATAAATATGTGGGTTTTGATGTGATCAATGTTTCTTATAAGCTTTATCTCTCTAATTTGTTTGTTTTTTTTTTTTTTTTTAATTTTTAATTTTATTTTGATAGCATCGAATTATAAGTACTTCTTTAAATCAAACGTCTAAACTTCTATGTACAAATGGAAGATAACAAAGTAGCTTCATTAATTTTATATATTTTTAGCTAATAAAATTGAAGACAACGTCTAAATTTTTATACTAAATAATAAAAAATATATATAAAGAAAACTCAATCCCGCTTGGATGTAATTTAAAAATTAAATAAATATATGAAATTTAAAATTTAAAACATATATATATAGGGTTAAATTATATTGGTGTTATCATAGAGACATTGAAATTGACATACACAAACTATAATTGCTTATGACTTTGTAATATGGGAATAATGGAATATACTAAAATATGTTCCAAAAAAACAACTTTGGGTACTCAGATATATATATATATATATATATATATATATATATATATATATATATATATATATATATATATATATCTCAACACAAATGTTTTAATTTGGAGCTTTAGAGTACCATAATGGGACAATAATTAAATTAATTTAAAGGGAAAAAAGGTGAAGCAATTAAATAATAATAATAATCCAGATTTTAATTAAAAAAAAAACCCAAGATTTTTAATATTTAATTTTGGTGAAAGATAAATGAAAAAACAATATAAATATATATACTTTTTTGATAATTAAAGTAAATTAATTGGAAAAATAAATTAAGGGAACACTTTGGTACTTAACCGTACCTTTTTTTAGGCCAATGATTTTAAGTTCGGTTACAAGAAAAAGTTCTCATGCATGCAAAGCCCATAATTTTAATTAGTTTTTTTTTTTTTTTTTAGATTTATTAAATTTGATAAAATAATTATAATAATTTTTAATTTTGACAAATAAAATTTTGACAATGAGATTATAAAGTATAAGACCAAAATGATTTTTTTTTTTTTTTAAAAAAGACCAACTTTTTTGAATTATTTAAAAAATAATAAGAAAGAAAAGAAAAAGGGAAATTTAAAAGATTAGGTATATAAACATGTTTGCTTTGAATCTTTAGTGTATTAAGAAAAATATAGAAAANAAAAAAAAAAAAAAAAAAAAAAAAAAGACCAACTTTTTTGAATTATTTAAAAAATAATAAGAAAGAAAAGAAAAAGGGAAATTTAAAAGATTAGGTATATAAACATGTTTGCTTTGAATCTTTAGTGTATTAAGAAAAATATAGAAAAGCCTATCCAATTAATAATAATAATAATAATAATAATAATGTTAAGATAAAAAAAAAAAATGATCTAGTTGTGCCTTCTCTTTATAGGAATTTGGCCTTTATATTTTAATAAAATATATAGTAAATGGATCTATGATAGTGCATCTCACCTAAGAATCTCTCTTTCTCTCTCTAAAATTTTTTAAATACAAAAAGATTAAAAAAAAAAAAACCACTTTTGAGTATTTATTTCTTATTTAAAAAAGATATTTATTTTCTAGTGGGTTTGGTATAAATTATAATTTATATTTAGCCAATCTCTCTAAATTGCTTAAGTCAACTTGAATATAGCTCAAGGGATAGTACATTAAAATTATGAATGTAGTTGCAGAGACAGTTTATTTAATAAACGGATAAAAAAAACATAATGGTGTCCACCTAATACAAGAACTCAAGATCCATTCGGAAAAATAAAATAAAAAAAATGGAGTCAACTTTTGGATGTAGCTTAGAATAATATTAAGCATCATTTAAAGCAGAAAAATAGTGCAATAAATGCAAGAAAATGGTATTCCATTCAATAAAATAAGCGGAAATAAGTATGATATTTTATTATTTGATATGATATTCAACTCCCCATTGAGTTTGTGAACCAAACCAGATCACAGACAACTACGAATTAAGGACTCGGATTAGCATAATTAGAACCACTAATCATTCCCTAACCACACTTTGAGTATTTTTTTTATTTGTGTTTTATCAAAAACCCATTTGATTCACGAAACAGAATGGAAAAATTGGAAAAACCCATATCCCAAATTGAAATCAAGAAAATCCCAGAAAAGAAAGTTTGATTTTTTATTTTATTTTTTTTATTTTTTTGCATAAAAATTTGTTTGTAGATGGATATATATTAATGTTAGCTTTCCATATAGAACAAAATTGTTGCATGCAAGGTGAAGATCATTGGTTATTGGGTTTTAGTTATTTTACACTTGTGTGCATTAATTCTTCTTTCTTTCTTTCTTTCTTTCTTTCTCTCTCTTCTCTTTCTCTCTCCGTTAGTGCTTTGCTTGAAATGAACCAACCAGCAGCCTTCCTATCAAATGGGGTTCTTGTGCGTATATTAAGTTCGAGTTGCTGCCGCTGCCGCTGCTGCTGCTGCTGATCCTTCTTCTTCTTTTTGCTGCTTCTGAATTTGTGAGTATTTTTTTGCCCTCTGCTTTTTGCCCCTTTCTTCTTTTGTTCTTATTTGAGCAAGGTTTTTCACCTTCACCCGCTGCTCTGCTTTCTTTTTTTTCTTCATTTTTCCCAACTTAGTTGTTTGTGGGACCTTTTCTCTTCTGGGTTTGTTTCATCCTTCCTTTAATAGCTTCTATTGATATGGGTTTGCTTAATCGTCTTGTGTTCTGCTTTTGTTGCTCTGTTTTTGTCTTATCTGTTGTTTTGGGGGGGCAATTTTGGCTGTTCATCTTCTTATTTTGTTTAATCGCTGCTTCCCAGATGAACTTCAATTTGTTTTGACTTGTTTTTCCCCTTAGTTCATCGGTTTATTGAGAATAGACTCATTGAGATGTTTTTTTGTTTGATGAATTGAAGGAATTGGGGCGTTGGAAAATGGCACCACAAACTGGGTATTTGAAAGAACATGAAGGAGTTGTTCCCAACTCGCTTGGACAGTTATCATCTTCTCCTGCTCGGCTGTGGAGTGGCTATGGGCAAGGTTGTCAATCGTTCTTTGGGGATTTTGGTCAGGTGAAGGCTTCTTCCACCATCCAACAACTTGGAAGTAATGGGAAAGAGTTCACTGGCACTGAACAAGCTCTCCAGGTTGCTGCTCATGGCTTTGAGAAACTGAACACAGCTCCATTTTCCATCTATCCTGGTAACTTTCTGTTTCTTTCATTCATTTTCATTTCCATGATCATATTTAGAACATCTTTAGATTATATGAAGAATTTCCACTGGTAATAATTGTCTATAAAAGGAAACATGTTTAAGAGAGGAGGGCCATAGATTGTTAGCTGATCGAGTTGACTTGTAACTTAGTAGCATGATGTTGGGGGACGGGTATGCTTTTGGTAAGCTGAGTTTGCTTAGGCTGGGAGGGCTCATCTCCAAGCTTTAAATAATACTGAGTTCTATCCAAGAGTAAAAGAGTTTCCAACTTCATTGAATCTCCCTCTTTCCTTCACTAATATTTTACCCTCCCTTTGTCATAATATCATTTTCCAGTTATTACTTCACCCAAGGAAAGAAGATAACTTTAATCAAAATACTTAATAGCATGGCGATACATTTATACAAAATTTTTACTCCGAGCACACGTAATGGAGCTAGAGACAGTCAAATAAAATCCAATCCACGAAATAATTTGATCTATGGACAGCATCGTGTGATAAAGGTCGTAATGCTAGAGGAATCATTACCACAGGACATAGAGGGGGAGATCATAAGCATCTATACCGTAAGATCGATTTTCGACGGAATGAAAAAGACATATAAGATAGAATCGTAGCTATAAAATACAACCCTAATCAAAATGCATACACTTGTCTCATACACTAGGGGAATGGTGAAAAAAGATATATTTTACATCACAACCGGAGATAACATTTACAGAAGTTTCATCTCAATGTTTATGAAACAAGAGGGAAAGAAAGGAGTATGAAGCTCGAGAAAGTCTTTTTTCCCCTTTTTTTGTGCTTACTCAGTTAAAATATCTATCACAATGGTGAGGTTTCTATCCTTCTCTGATGAGAAAACTTCTGTTGAAAAATCCTTGCAGGTGACTGTAAGATTTCTGTGGATCCACAAAAACCTTCACCAATTTTTTCCCTGCAATCCCCCCTGTCAGAATATCACAATCGTTTTGAGCTTGGATTTGGCCAGCCCATGGTATGATCTAAAATGTTAATTGGATTTCTTTTCTAAAACAATGCTGTTTGTTCATATTATGTCTCTGATTCTGAGAAAAAATATGTAGGTATGTGCAAATTATCCTTACATGGAACAGCATTATGGCATCCTCTCAGCATATGCTCCTCAAATACCAGTATGTTTCCCTCCATTCTTCAACCATACCCTTTTTTCTTTACTTGCATGTATTCTCTGCGAAATAAAGATGAAACTCTGTTAGAGAGCTGCATAGGGTGAGCTTAGCATGCAAAAATTCAGAATGGAAGTGGAAAGCAATACAATATAATCAAAAACTTAACCATTTGTAATATTCAGGGTCGGATTATGCTGCCAATGAGCTTAACAACAGATGATGGACCTATTTATGTGAATGCAAAGCAGTATCATGGAATCATTAGGCGCAGGAAGATCCGTGCTAAGGCAATGATGGAGAACAGACTTGCAAAAACTCGTAAGGTATGTAAGTCTTACTCAGGTTTCTCTTTTTTCTTGGGAATGCTTAGAAGATATGTGCATCAAAGTATGTGAATGGGTAGCTGTCGGTATATTTTGTTGCTGGCATGACTAGAAGTCTACCTGATACAGATGTCTGTCTAAAGAGTAATTTCCAAGAACATCTTGATTTCTGTTTACCAGCTGAGGGCTATGAGAATTTTGTGTTGTTATGCTTTTATATGCCACAGTAACATCCGCCAGTCCAAATATTTTTCTTTGTCCTGTGCAGAACTATATATCCACATTACTCCTGCTGATATAGATTGCATATCTGTCTTACAGCCATATATGCACGAATCGCGTCATCTTCACGCAATGCGTCGTCCACGGGGATCTGGTGGCCGTTTCTTGAACACAAAGGCTCTGAAAAATGGGAAAGCCTCAATGGAACCAAAGAAATTTGAAGACATCAACCTTTCTGATTCAACTGGTTCTTCCCAATGTTCTGTGGTTCTTCAATCAGAAAGTGGAGCTTTGAACTCCCCAAATGAAGGCAAGGGGAGGGGCTTTAGTCTCTCGAGTTCTGAGGTATCTAGCATGTTGTCAAGGGGACTGCAACAATTTCAAATCAACCAACTTGGTCCATCAATGCAGTCACTGGCAGAGATCATTGATGGTGGAGGGCATGGCATGGTTCTGCCCAAATGGGTTGCAGCAGTTGACAACTGCTGTGACCTTTGTGTTTGACAGGGAAGACGATGGGTTCTTGGTGCGAGGCATCGCACCAAAACCCCAGCTTTCTGCGACCAAATCCAGCTTGGTGCAATGTTGTTAACGACAATTGTCTCAAGCTTCGCGATAAGGATAACCCCTGCGTTTGGTTGCATGGCAAGTCATTTTTGGCTCTTATTAATGTAGGCGTAGGATGTCTCTTATCTCAGTTTTGCTTCTCAGCATGAGGAGGTGACTGAGAGAAACCAAAGAATCATCCAATCAGAAAACCAGAACGAAGTAACTGCAGTAGACAAAAGGGTTTGTTTCAAGAATAAGAGCATAAAGAGTATGAATTCTGCACTTCGTTTATGACCCTGAAAGTAGAACAAGAAGAATGTTCACTAAGTCTAGAGTTTGGCTTTTCAAATTCAGACATTCTGAAGCACTTTGTACCGAACAAAGATGCTTGGCTTGTGGGTTTGTTTGTTTAAGGACAACTTTCATGTTTGTCTTTTCAGTTTGTGTGTAATGAAGAATATTGTCTTTGTGTGTATTTCAAGAATATTGTCTTTGTAATATCATCCATGCTGTTTCTTTTTTAAGCACACAATGCAACATCTCTCACTGTTCATACTTTTCTTTTGACTATTTAATATCAACTTGACATGATTCTCTTCATTAAACTAATTACGTTGTTACATAAAGAAATTGGCGAACAATAAATAGCATAATAGATCAAAAAGTGTTCATAGGGAACAAAAAGTAAAGAATCAACTAAATAATTGGATTCCATCAATAATGGCGTATTTAAAGTATCCAGTTTAGTTCTTAAACATGAGATTTGAATAAATCGGAACCTGGATTTTGAGCTTCTTCTTCTTGGACTCGGAGCGTTTGACGAGATCTGCAACATTTTGGAACCTCCGCCGTCGATTTGTGACGATAGAGACGACAGATCACCACCAACTCAAGGCTTTCTCTGAGTCTGAGGGATGCTTGGGTTCAGCTTCGAAGTCACTCGAACGCCGCTCCATGTTGCCGCGCTCGCTGTTAATCCGAAACAAACATAAAAACGGAATGTTCTCTGATTTCTCTGATTTTAAAAGATTTTCAATGAAAACTAGGATTTTGTTGATTGTAATATTTATTGAGATTTAATAAAATAATATGTTCTTAAGAATAGAAAGGAAATTATAATGAACTCTAATGATAAGGAGTAATCCAACGAAAAAAAAAGAATTAATTCAATTAATTAAGAAATATGTCTTTGTTCAAGGTTTAAATGGTTCTTGAACTAAAAAAAATTGAACATAAATATATATATATATATATATATATATATAGCACAATGTTTTAAGCAACCTTATCCAGTGGGATTTTTTTGTCTTTCAATTTCAAAGCTCCCCAATCCAATCCCCAAAATCCATCCCTGTAACTTGGGATTCCGCCATCTCCGACTTCTACTACTGTTTTCTTACTCAAATGTCAGCTTCTTCTCTCACAATGGCTGCAGCTGCAGCTTCAGTTTCGTCTTCTTCTTCTTCTTCTTCTTCTTCTTCTTCTTCTTCACCCTGCAAGAAACTCTTCTTCGCCCAACATCTCAACCGAATTCCCTCCCATTTTTCTCCAAAACAGAAGCCATTGAAGCTTCTCGAGCTCAGAATCCATTTACCCAACATTTACCCTCTTGCTTTCTCCTCCGCTTCTCATCTCTACTGTGCTCCTCCTGCATTCGAGGGACTCGAAGTCTCCGACCCTATAACAGAAGACGCAGAGACTGAAGAATCGGACGGAAGCGAGGAAAGCCGGGAGGAAGACGAACAAAAGGTATCGGCATCTCGCGACGCAGGGAAGCTTTATATTGGAAATTTACCATATGCTATGACCTCTTCCCAATTGACTGAGGTCTTCGCCGAAGCCGGTCATGTGGTTTCTGTACAGGTTTGTGATTGATCTAGCTTCTTTTTGTTTTACCTTTATCCGTCTGAATCCATTCTTCTAGGGCTTATTGGAGCTGCTTAGCCATTGTTGGTTTCTTATGTGATTTTCTTCCGCATCTTCTGTTAGGTTATATATGACAAAGTTACGGATAGGAGTAGGGGATTTGCATTTGTGACAATGGCAACTTTGGAGGAAGCTAAAGAAGCAATTCGGATGTTTGACGGCTCTGTAACTACTTCTTATTCTTTCTCTCTTCATTCCATTGTCTTCGCTTAACAATTGTGGTGGAAACTAGGGATGGATATCCAGACTTACTGATGGTTGCTGATTGATAACACCTTAAAGCTGAATCTTGCTGAGAGAAAAAAGTTGCCTCTATAAAACACTAACTTAAGTAGATCGTTCTCAATGAAACAAAACTTTGGAGGAAGTCCAAACCTGTAGGCAAACTCTGATGTTTGAGTGTAACATCTGATAAATGTAAAATGATGGTAGTGCTTTTCCATTGATTGAATGGAAGCACATGCATCTAGTGTTGGCATTGTTGGTGTCTTTGTGGGATTAGATGATATAACGTTAGAGTTAGTTTTTAATAGCTCAAGCCCACCGCTAGCAGATATTGTCCTCTTTGGGTTTTCCCTTTCGGGTTTCCCTCGAAGTTTTTAAAACGCGTCTGTTAGAGAGAGGTTTCCACACCCTTATATAGAATGTTTCGTTTCCCTCTCCAAGCGATGTGGGATCTCACAATCCACCCCCTTCGGGGCCACTTGCTGACATTCGTTATCTCACATATGACTAGTGTATGACATTGAAGGGTGCGGATGATTCTTATGCAGTAGAGTCTACAAATGCTTGGTCCTCTAATAGTTTAGACACCACATTATGATATCTCTAAATGATTGAGTAATGTATTGATTGTTAGATATTGTTGCTATAAAGTTGCTAATGGATGAATTACTTGTCAGCTAATCGGAGGGCGTACTGTTCGGGTGAACTTCCCTGAAGTTCCAAGGGGAGGAGAAAAGGAAGTCATGGGACCAAAGATAAGAAGCAGCTATAACAAATTTGTAGATAGTCCTCACAAGATATATGCAGGTAACCTTGGTTGGGGCCTTACTTCTCAGAGTCTTAGAGAGGCTTTTGAAAACCAACCAGGGATATTGAGTGCCAAGGTCATCTATGATAGGGAATCTGGAAGAAGTCGAGGTTTTGGATTTGTATCTTTTGAAACTGCTGAGGATGCAGAGTCTGCTTTGGATTCCATGAACGGAGTGGTAAGAAAGTGGAGTTACTTTTCAATATGATTCTAGAGATTAGACATGATGAACTTGTGACAGAATTTACTGATGTGATTGATCCTTAACTACACTAAAAGCTACCTCTAAATGGGCCGATGTTTACAATACATAAACCTAATCCAGAAATACATTAGTTTAGAAAAAGGCATGAGAAAATGTACCTGCATTTTGTACAATCATTCCTGTGTTATTGACTTCTTCCATGCAAATATGCTACCAGGAAGTTGAAGGGCGACCACTTCGTTTGAACATGGCTGCAGACCGGGCCCCAACTTCTCCAGCAGCATTCACAAGGACTGAGAATACCATCGACAGCAATGAATTGCTTACGAGTATCAGTGCCTGAAATCTGATGTTGATAGTTGAGTTGGCCCAAAAATTAAACTGAAACTGAAGGCTAGGGACTGTTATCCAAATTGCATACCTTCAGGATTTCCCTCGCATTCTCTTTCATTCCTTGCTCAACGACCAAGGAAGCCTATGTTTTTTTTTTTTTTCATTGAGTGATGTGAGTTGAGGGAAAGTGCTAAAATGTTGCCGCAGATTAACGAGTATTTTATCTATGACTTCAGAATTGGACTCTATGTATTATGGAGTCTCTTTGCTCCGAGTTAATACTACAATACATCAGTCTCTCAGCCTTTTCTTCCATTATCTTTGCTTTTTGTAACTATGACTACTAATTGTTTGTCATCTCTCTCCCTCCCTACTGAGAATTAACAATTCAAGTGCCAAGAATTTCTCTCAAGAAAAAAGGAGTCTGAAAAGCTGGAGTCATAATGATGAAAGAAAGTAAACATATTGGAGAAAAATGTGCTTGTGCTTCCAAAACTAATGGTGTGTAAAAACAATAGACTTTAACAGAAAGTAGGTTTTTCAGATTTATACTAATTTTTTTCATCAAGAACTTGAGAACCAGCAAGGAGAGCATCTGCTGCAGAGTCTAGGTCTTGAGGAAAGAAAACTCTGCAAAATAGACCAACCCAAGTAGAAAGAAAACAGTAAGACTCTATGAATAACGTTACGGTCTAGCAGAAAATCTGAAAGTATTTGTATGAATTATGATATTATTTCATTCTTGGAAATACATGATACCTGCAAGTATTGTGGTACAAAGTTTCACTAAGCTGATTGATATCTGTAATGCCTTTGCATCCAGCCAAGACCTCAAGAACTTGCCTGAAAAACATGGCCAAATCTTAGAAATGTAATAAATCGCATCAAACACAAATTCTCCTAACAAACTGCATTATGAGGAAAATATCTAGGATATGTAGAAATCAAACAATGAAGACATTGACAAAGTAAGAACAGAGCCAAAACATATAACTATAATAAATTGCATCAATCACAAACCCTCCTTTAAAAACACTACCAAGGAAAAATGTCTAGAAACAAAACGATGAAGGGATCGACACAGGAAGAGTTCCACTTTAACAAGCTTCATCAGCAACAAAGAAAAGATGATCTATCGTACTTTGAAGACTGTCCTTATTAACAAATCAACCAAGAACGAACGCTTCTAATCTACCAATAAACCCAACAAATTTGATAAGAAAATTCAATAGAGCTCACTATTTTAACTTCTAAATCAAAATAGAAGAGAGCTAAAAGAAGAAACATTGGCTCTAATGATGCATCTTATCCTCCCAACTCATATTAGAAGTTTGCAGAACTCAGTTCTTTTGTAATTTGAGAATTTCCACAAAGTATATAGTAGTTCTTTCATATTTCTCCTTGCTCCATATCTAGTTGATCACTAAAACTAGAAGCAATTTTTATCTATGAAATGATTATGTTTCCTACGAAAAGAATAAACCTAGAAGCAAGCATTGAACAGCATTTTCCTGTATGGTGATATAAACAACAGTTAAAATGTAAAAGGGAAGGCCATTTGAGGAAAAGAACAACAAGAAAGTACAATGTATCTTACCGAACTAAACATGGTTCATTCCGGCCTTTCACTATGCACTGCTCGTCATGCTTCTCTTTCTTCTTAGAAGTCCAGACAGACTTAACAAACTTAATCCCAGCATGTGTATTCTTGATTTCACAATACGGAGAGTCCGTCTCAATCATCAATCTCTCAATTGGTATACCCTTCACGACATCAAGGTTTTCCGCAGTTTTCAGAGAGCAACCATTAATCCCTGTTTAGAAGTTGCAATTAATTTGGGGTATGAAATTTAAGAGAAAAATAAATAAAGAAAGAAATAAAGCTGGAAGGATGAACAAGTGGCAATCACCTATGTACAAATTACTGAATGCCAGAAGCCTGTCACGATCTTCTGCACTATCTGTGAAAGAATGAACAACTCCAGCACAAAACCTATGCAGCAACAAGCATAATTGGCACGATCAACATCCGTGCAATCAGAAATGAAAGCAGCTAAGTTTTGTAAGTTCCTAATCATTTGTGAGAATTGCAATAATCGAAAGGAAGTGAGGAAAATGAAAAGTATACATGTGTAATACTTGAACTGTATTCTTTAACAGTGCAACTCCGTTGGATTTTTTAAGTTTATGCCCGTATAATTGTCTCTTTTCTCCTCTCAGCCAAAAGAAAAAGATACGTGATGTATGAATGCTTATACGTATATGTATTTCTTTTCTCTCCTATAAAGTGTATTAAAGATACTTACATCCACCGCAAGTAATTTGATTTCCCTTTCATTCATGTCCATTTTATTGTTTCTACCATTTCCTTTACAATTTTTTCTGAAAGAAAAGCTGGTGGTTGCCAAATGTGTATATTTTAGTGAACTGAATAATTTAGTCGCAAAAAACAAATTGGATCCCAGCATATTGCTTGCACAGACATGTCCCTGTTGAAATAATTGATGTTTTTGCTCTTGTTGCTTATAGTTTTATTCCTCAAAACCATGATCTTGTTTCTAAGTTTCAATTTCAAATCCAGATGATAAGTGCCCTAAATCTAGAAAATTCCAAGATGGTAAAGGTTTGGTTCTCTCATTAGTTTAGAAGCCTGACCTTTGCTTATTTCGTTCTACAATATCACAAAAATCTTCAGCAGCTGCACGCATGTGTAGAAACATAGGAAGCTTTGTTGCGTGTGCTAATTCAAACTGCTTCTCGAAATATCTGCAATTGCACAGCTCAGAAATAAATAGCCAATTCTATAACACAAGACTGCATATCTGTTGGGTTGCAAAAAATGTAATGCATAACATGGGATCTGAAGAATATTCTTCTCAGTGAACACTTACTTCTTTTGAACATCGGCAGGGCAAAAGTGAAGCCTATCATAATCTAATCCACATTCACCAACTGCAACGACCTTAAATACATATGTGTGGCAAGAAATGATTAATTCTCTCAAAGAATCATGACAAAGGGGTGCAACTTAGAGTTTTCTGAAATGAGTTTCCTAACCTTTCCTTTCTCAATTCCCTCTTTGGTCAATGAAAGAAGAGCCTGAAAATACGTTTCTGGGTCACCACTCTCTTCAAATTCCTGAAAAGAAAGTATATCACAAGCTATACGAAACCATGAATGAGGCACAAAAAATAGAAGAATAAATAACCTTGCATCTTGTTGGATGCACACCCACAGTACAAAAAAGCCTTCCTACAAGCAAAACAAGTTGAACCAAGAGAAACACAGATAACCCAGTAGGGGATGAGGAAGTTCAAAAAGAGTACAAAGAAGTTCAACAGAATTTAGACAACAAAAACAAAATAATACCATCTGTTTCTGCAATTTTAAGGGCCTCCCTTGATTCCTCGAGTGATCCACCAGTCACCTGCAATTACAAACTATTCTAGATTGTATCATCTTCAGGCCAAAAAAGGAAGAAAAAAAGACAGCAAGACATAAATGGTTGATCAGAATCCATCTAAGATGCATGCTATATGTATTTTTATTTTCTTTCATCTTTCCGGTCATGGAAATAAAAGTCTGAATGAAAGATTAAGGCCTGAGAGTTAAAACAATATCCACATTTCAACACCATCAAGCTATGAATAGTACCTCCAAGTCTAAAGAATGTATTATTAAGAATCTTTAAAAAAACAAGTTCAGATCCCTTCTCGCATTTTAGGATGCCTTTTTTCCTATTTCTATTTCTGCGAGACGTAAGGAAGTAACTTTGGCAGAAAGAAATAGTGGAAAGATTAGCACATAAGAGCATTAAGGAAGCCAATCCATGGATACATGTTTCAGAACTTAAAGATACCAAAAAAGCAATCAAAGACCCGAACAATGGGGATAACCCTTCACGCATACGAGCTAATACGCATTACAAAACAAAATGAACAAGACTCACAATGATTCGCTGAACGCCAGCACTCCAAGCCCTGCTCAATACAGCTGCTATGTCAGCTGCGTGGTATTGCTTCCCGTGGTAGATTCCTTTGAACATACCATCTGTGCATTCAAAATACTAATCTCATTCCAGAGAAATAAAAGGACATAGACCCTTTCGTCTACTCTAATGTATAAACAGTATACATTTCATCATCGACTGAAATGCCAGCCTCACCTGTAAAATTGACCGCAATATCTGCGAGACAGCATTGATAGAAAGGCAAAAAGAGTTAATTGCAGCTCGATTGAGTAAAGAAGCGGGAAAAGATAGCGTTTGGCGGGCTGGGAAGAAAGTTACTTACCTATCATTCGCAGTGTTCCCATGCTCGAAAGCCAGAGACGATCTAGAAAGATGAGCTTTGAGTGAAGTTGCTTAAAATTGCTTCGAATTCGTAAGGTAAAGAGAGAGAAATGACCTCGAACCTGCAATGGATTCGCCTATCGCCTATCGCCTGTCGCCAGTCCTCTCCCGCCGGATCCCAGTCATCTCCGATCGGCCCTTTTATACAGTACCACCCTCCCAAATCCGACAGGATTTTTATTTTTCTTGGAACTAAAATTCGTTTTTGGGTAAAGGGAAAAATAAATAATTAAATTTAAAATAGTGAAAAAAAATCAATTAAAACTCTAAATTATTATTTTCTTATATATATATATATATTACCAATTTCCTCTAAAATAATATTTATAATTATATAGATTAAACTCATAAATTTTATATTAATCTATTTATATTATTTATAAGGATTATTTTTTGAAATAATTAATGCATTTATTCTAATAAACAAAATGGGTCGTCTTTTATTTGAAGATAAAAACATTTAAATTCTAAAAAAATTTGTTTTTTTTTTCCATTTAAATGATAATATTTCTCGTGCCTAAAAATTTTATGGCAAGATAAAAACTACCCGTTTGACTATCGAGCATTTGAAGAAGTCTACGCTATCGAAAAATGATCACTACCTAACCGACCGGGTAGAATAGTATACCTATAAATATTTGAATCAAATTATTACAATTATTAGTTTAATATTTTAAAATAATACAAGGGACGTATTCATTTTATGGAAACTAAATCACTCCCAAATATATCAAATCTATTACACAAAAGAATCCAAAAAATCCAAAGGGAGTATACAATAATGTCAACAGGAACCATTCCTGGCTATTCAATGACACATCAAGGCCCTCAAGGTTTTCATCAAACAAGCCACTCCATCTCTGATCTCTCCATGTCTAGACTTTTATAGAACTGAAGAAATAATGATACTAATGAAAAAATCAAAACAAAATGAGGTAAAAACAAAGATGAAAGGATCCTGATGTCTGTGGAATGGCGTGAGGGCTCGATCGAGAGTTTTTTGGTAGGAGACTACGAGGCTTGCAACCTGGCGTTTTAGGGTGTTGTGGATGAGCTACTGTTGTTGTTCTTCCAAGGGCGGAGGCTGAGGACAATAATCAAGACAATGATGAGCAAAATGATGATGCCAATAATTGTCCATTTTCGGGTGTTTTTCTGGTACACTCTGGCTGTAGTCAACTCCTGTGTACCACCTCGGACAAAAGAATGAGCACGGTTCACATGGCTCTCGATGTCGTCGAGTTTCTCGCCTTGCTCGTGCACCAAGACTGCCATGTCCATGAAAACCTGGTGCAGCTCCTTGAGGTTCTTTTCCAGGTCTTTTACAGCATCATGCCTCTCCTGGATCTCGCTAATGGTGTCTAAGATTCTGCCTCTGCCTTGTTCTTGAATGGCTTTCTGCAAAAATGTCTCACTTTCACCTGCATAGTTGGAGACATATATCTTATCACGTTAGCAGATCTTCATTGTTTGTCTTCAGATTACATTTCTCAAATCAGCTCAAATCAGCTCCAACGATTCAACTTATAATTGAAGGCCATGGGATTAGATATCAAATTCAATTACCATCCAACATCTCATTTCTAGCAATCCCATATTAAGACTCTATGTTTCAATACCAGATATAATCATATCTCCCTTATTCCTGCATTTCAAAGATATTGAAACTCATTTTTGTTCATTCACCAAATAATGCATCCATCTCCTAGAGAATTGAAAGAAAACAAAAAAAGGGGATCAAAGAAACAAGATCTACTTCCCCCATGAACATCCTACAGCAAGTTAAGATGATCTCAAGCAATTCTAAACAATCAAAAGGGGGAAAATATATAACAGTTGTACAACTTATCATTAGATGCAGTTTGGGGCAAATTATAGATGAATTTGATATCTATCTCAGAACGAAATTCTGTCACAAATCATGGTGATCCAGAAATTTTATCATCCACAAGTAGCTTTAAATCCAGAAGCCAAAATTGATGAACGAAGTACATGAGACAGTCAAATTTGAGTTCTCTCACCTGTAGATATCAATATGTCAATGGTCTTCTCGTCCGGATTTTCACCAGTAACAGTGAAATATCTTCGCTGAACGGTCTCCCTGTACTCGGAGGAGATCTGTTGCCTGAGATTGTTGAAGCTCTCCATGGAATCCTGCAATTTCTTCCTCAAGCCGTTGACTACAGAAGTCCGAGTCCGATCAGAAGAGGAACCAGGGCCGCAACCGGGGAGGCTCCGATTGGCGGCATTGGAGCGATCAAGAGCCTCCAATCGGACCTTAATGAGTTTGGCCTTCTTGAGAGCAAGAGAAACATCGGAATCCATACGAGATCGGAGGTCTTTGACAGCCTTAGCATTGTGAAGCGTCTTGCTCTGTTCATGGGAGTCATGGAGTTTGCTGCAGAGTCGATCAAGCTCCTTGAGCTCATCTTTAACGGATTCAACATCTTCAAAGAACTTGTCGAGATTAACAGCAGTGGGGGAAGAGGAGGCGTTGCCCATCTCAACGACATGGCTGTCGCGGGAGAAAGAGCGAGAAGAGAACAAATCGTTCATTGGCAGCCCTTTGAATTTCTTCTGCAACCTAAGCGAAATCCCAGAAGAAGAATGGAGAATTGGGTTAGTTCAAAAACCGGAGAATTGAAGAACCCAGAAGAGGAATTGAAGGATTATATGAGAAAAGCGGGAATCTGGGTCAAATGGACTACAAACCGAGGAATCTGAAGCGGACATAAGCGAAGTCAATGGGGTGGGCGGAAGAGTGCTGAAGAAATGGATCAGAGGAAGTTCCTTGGAAGGAAGGATGATAAAAAAAAAATAAAAATAAAAATAAAAAACTTCCAAAATCTTATTTTTTTAAATATATTATTGGTATTTCATAAATTAGTAATACTATTATCTAAAAGATATTCAAAATGTGAATTTCAACCCAAAAATATCTCTTGCAAATATTAATTTATACCATTAAATTGGTATCAATTAAAACTATAATTAATAATGGTATTAATTTGGACTATTTGATTTGATTTTATTAAAACTTTTATTATCGCATAAAATTTTGTGAATAGGTAGAGAAATTAGAAGAACGACAAATATATAAAAAGCTACTCAAATTGAGGAAGAAATTGCTATTATCTATTTATGTATTAATGGGTCCAAATTTATTAACTTACTAGTTAAAATTGATATATTAATTAGTTTAAGGTTTTAATCGATACTATTACGAGGGGAATTCAACGCTTTTTTAATAATATTAAACATTTATTTATACAACTAGAAATTAAAATAATGACAATTGAGGATTATAATAAAAGGCAGCAGAATTTGTTTTCTTTTTTAAAGTAGGCATGGACAATTTTTTTTTTAATGGAGTTCTTAGAAAACGCGTTTGGAGACTGCCTTTGACTTGGTCGTTTTCTATCTCTTTCTCTCTCTCATCTCTCCTTCTCTCTCCTACAATGTTTTTCAATGATTTTATAATTTTGTCACTCATAAAGTTTAGAACTTTTTAGAATATCAATATTGCGTCCTTTTCGGAGCGAATTATAACTTTGTTTCTATTGTATTACACGACAAATGGTGAATTTGTATGAACTTTTTATTGAGAGACGCACAATCATCTAAAATATTGAATTATTAGATATTTTGAACCTACAACCTGTTTAGAAAAATGAAACGTTTTAACTACTTTTTCTAATTTTTTCTTCTTTTTGTGATTTTTTTGTTCGACACCCATCGAACGAGCTAATCCATGAAATTGAAATGAAAGGGATAGGAGGAACTAAGGAAAATATTGAACCATTAGTGAAAACCAATCATAAATTTTCTTACTTTCAAGTTTAAATTTCTTAGAAAAACTCGAATTCCTGTAACTTGGAATAAGCTCACGTTTCTCTAATCCAAAATGTCAGTATGTATACAGTGACAGGGTGAAGAGGTCATTGTAGTTCTAGTTCCCCCTTATTACACCAACACCGAGAAAGAATTTAGTTTATGTAATCTATAGATAAGGTTGATTAAGCTTTCCTACCCCCCCCCCCCCCCCCC
>NC_036640.1:1628145-1658785 GCF_002806865.2 Cucurbita pepo subsp. pepo | reverse complement strand
CCCCCCCCCATCAAAAATGCTTTTGATATGAATATAATTCACAAGGAATATTATAACAATGCTATGAAAACACTCCTAAAGCAAAAAAAGAATGGAAGAAGGACCTGCATACATGATTTTGAAGTGTCTCAATTAGATTGAAGGACAGTGAGATAGTATGGATAGCCCTGGCAAGTTCCTGATGAGACGTTAGTTTCGTCGTTTCCTGATCGAGATGACGGCAGAAGTTTCCACTGTAAAATATAGTTTGAGAGATCATATATTCCAGGAGAAAAGATACAGATCTGAAGAGGAGCTTCAGCCATGGAGTTGGGTTCAATTTGTAGTGTTGTTGAGCTTGTTCCGGACCAGATAAATGGAGAGACACTTTCAAGTGAAGATGACTTGGCCATTTGTGCTCCCAGAACATCAGATGTGACCTTAATGTCCTGTGTAAGTGAGGCATAGTGCCATCCTGTTTGGTTCGCGGAGCTAGGGGATGGAGGAGCAGATTCATTACCTTCAGCTGAGTCAATTGTTTTAATGCGTATGGATGCAATTGAATCTGAAGAGTTATAGATTGTCATTTTGAAATTGATTTCGCTGAAAGAAGAAGAGAAGTTGTGATATGAACTCCGAGGCCCTTCAAGTAGCCAAGATATAGGACTGTTGCTTGAAGTACTGCATAAATGAAAAGAAAAGACAAAGGAAGATAAATGGATATATACACAAATAGAAAAGCTTGCATCACCAGAACTGTAAGATATTGCTTTGAATCTTACCTGCAATGGCACACATGATGAGAGAATAGACGCGATGATTCAGAAATTCCAGGATCAGTAGAATTCTTAAGTGGCCGAGTGATCAATATAAAGTCTACTGTATTTAGTTCCTGATAAATGCAGAACGATTATAGTAAGGAAACAAACATTTTAACAAACAAGAAAACGCAACGAATGTAAAATAGTTGATTGGCCCCAACTCCCAAGACCGAGATAGCGGGGCTTCAATCTTGAGCCGAATGAGGAATTTTAATAAAACTCAAGACCACAAGCTTCTATCAACAGAGCAAATTTGGCCGACATGAATGAAGGAATAGGAAGAGGAGTCTTCTTGTCACAATCCAGAAATTATGAGTCAAAAGCTTCAAAAGAATAATCTTTCCGAACATCAACCTCTGTATTTAAATCCATTGGCTGAATGACTGATTCCACATTATTCAAGTTTACCTCGGAGTCAACGTTTGAGATGTCACCTCGGAGGGTCCATTGTCAAGTGAATAGCTCCTCTTATTAAACCTAGAACTAGATCCAAAGGAGTGAAAATGATGGTTGTTGAGGGGCAGGATAGGTGAAGGGAAGGTAGCAAGGCGACATTTTCTATTGGAGGGTGCTAGAAGCCATGTACATCTTTCTACAATTGACTCAGAATTCAAAGAATTTTCCTCCGAGCATGAACGAAAAGAAGAAAAGACCCCTTTTTATGAAAAATTCAAAGGATGGGCTGAAATATAATCATTCTTCTTCTTTTTAACACTTGGGGGCTTGGAAATCTTAAAATCCATAAGGGAGGTTTCTATATGAGAGACTCGGGATTCAATCATTATTAGTAAGCATTTGGAAGTAAACTACATAGATAAAATGAAAATCAATTACCTGGTTTGAAATTCCTTGGTATGCTCTTTCAGAATAATGGAAAGCAGCTAGAGGAAAATTAGCCGTATCAAAGAGCTGTTCATCGCTACTCTGAGAACCCAACTTTAGATCACTTCCAAGTAGCACCGGGACAGAAGATACTTTTTTTTCAGAACTGAACGATTTGTTAACATTCTGAATACAGAGAAGAATTTGTGAGATTAGTAGCTATAGCATTTTTCTTTTTTCCAAATAGTTACTGCAATTATAGCATGCATAGTTAACTACTGAAACGTGCTTAATCAAAGATAAAAATTATAGTAAAGCAGTTACTCGAAATGCATGTGCGATAATTAGAAAAGAAAAACTTTAGCTTAGATTCAGCTCCTTGTACATACCTTGAGAACGAAGAAACATGACAATGCTTGACTAGGCATTAAAGCTCGAGAAGGAAAAATACTATCAACAGGTTGAAGTAAGGAAAGTTCCCAGTTCTGTCCAATAGATGACAACTGATGAATTTGGAAAACCTCGGAGCTAGTCTTGTTCATAACATCCATTCGGACAAGAAACTCATGCAATCTTGATGGACATGGATTGATTTGGAACGATAAATCCAGGGATGGCAAAACCTTGAGACAGTTTGAGAAAAAAAAACCCAAATTAGAATATTTAGCAGACGATAAATCCATCCAGAGGGAGAAATTTTTGTTCTGAAGTAATTAATAAATCAGCGATACAACTCCAAGAATATGGAAAGAGAAATCAACCACCAAAGTTAAAGCAGACAAAGTAAAAAAGATAAATATTTATTTTCTGGTAGATAAAACATTCACCGAGAGGACCAAAGAACAAAATAACAGATAGTACTCTCCATATAACGGGTAGAAAAGGTAACAGAAAGGAAAATTTTCTGAACCCTGAAGATTGTAAGGCCAAAAAAGGATGCATTGCTAACATGAATTATCACTATATCAAGGGTAAACCTATTGGTTTCAAATATGAAGACAAAACTATACACAGCTTAAAGTCAGTCAAGGCACCAAGTTATGCACATTTTGCAATACCTGAATATTGTAATGCATGCGTAGAATGCGATATCTCATGATATCTGATACACCTTCCATCTCATAATATATACTTATGTATAAGGATATATTTCCAGGAACAGCAGCTCGAAGCCAAAGGGGCAACAATAAGGGTGTTCCGCCTTGAATTGAAGTGTCCTGGAACATTTGAGTCTTAGATACATGACTGAAGTATTCATTTTCTTACTAGGAAATAAAACACATAAAATAATTAAATAATTAATTCTAACATAAATTTGTCGAACTAGGTTTAAAAGAAAAGAAAAAACTGGAATCCAAAAGTCTCATAATCTTGGAACGATGACAATAATATATTTAACACTGTCTACAAAGTTCGGCTACCAATAGTATTAATCTTAACAACCTTATAATCCCACTCATATAGACTTCAGATTTAATTTATATGATTGTCCAAAAGCAAGGGGTTCATAAGAAAACCTGCATAATCATTTGTTCAAAAGAAATTTGCTTCAAAATTGAAATTGTCAACACCTGAACCATCTAATGGTTTGTATTTTTATAAAGATTCAATCTGAAAGTATGGCCGCTGGAAAATTTATTGCTGTTGACCAGTTAATAAATAGCACAGGAACATGATTGACACTTACCTCTGAAAACAAAAATGTATCATTTGATGTTGTATTAGGTATAGGGCGTACTCCCTGTTCACTATTAATTGGCTTCTCCAAGCAAGCAGGAAAGTCTGCATTCATATTTTCTTGCTTCCCGATTTTCAAGAATCGTGATTGACTGATCTTCATTTTCAGATTCTGCCAAAATGTAATTATTAGGCTGTTAAGTAAGAGTCCGCCAACATTTGCCACATGCTAAAAACATACGTACAAAATCTTTGCAAGACATATAGAGGTACTGGTCAAGCAGTCTTTTTGATGAAAAGGTGCAAGTATCTGCCTATTTCTGTAGTAAAGGTCAGGCCTTTAAGACTTCTTAAGATCAACCAAATTGTGATTGACCGAATTACAAATTCTGCAGGTCAAGTAATTAGGTATGTGAAGAATAGTCAAGTTGCAATGCTCATACCTTTACAGAAAATTTAGATTGATTTGTCAGTTCAAGGACAAGGCGCTGTAAATCTCCAGCATATGCGACTTGAGGAAGTGAAAGAATGCTGCCCTCAAGCTTTGGTAGACTCTGGATGTTAAGAATATAGGTGTAAGTAAAAGGTAGTTACAGCTTAATTTGCAACTCAAAAACTTTAGAAACAAACAACCATGATGATAGAGAGGCTATGAAGAAGATATGTACCTTGATTACTATGAACTTCAGGTTATCAGCAAGAGAATACTTAACTTTCTGTCTCCCCTTCGCAATATTCTTCTGTCCTAAATTGTTAATAAAATTGTGAAAGCCCATGATAGAATCGGACAGTTTCCACCTAATACCAACAACTTGTAGGATGCCTTCTATTTTGGGAGTAACTGTCAGTTGCACCTGGAAAATTAGAATTGCCATTATAAATTCTGAGACAACAATAATTTCAATAAGAAATATTTAACTATACGCCAAGAACTGATGCATAACCTAACTTTATCAATTAAGACTAATAAAACCATAATTGTTGACTAGTAGGATTTTGTTTTTACATAAAGAACTGACCATTCATTCAGAAAAATGAAAAGGAAAATACAAAGGGACTAAAAAACCAGCATTTATCATACTGACTACTCTTCAGCTGATTGTTTTGCAGGTAATGAGGACGAACATACCGATGAGATGTGTTTAGATGCCTGTGATGAATGCTTTGGTTAGGCCAATTATTTTGTTGCATATTATCAGCCTTGTGGACTTGCATATATTACTTTTATTGAGTTATTCATTTCCTAATCACTTTTATAACTTCATTGCATTCCTTTTGGTTCTGGATTCTAGTATGAGTATTGTGTTCTCTCTGCACTTTTCAATTCAAGAAAAAGCGATTTAAGTTCTCTTTTTTTTTAAGCTGGTAGATTGTGACTCTAATTAAATTTCGCTTTGGTACGCTTGGATTAGCCTAAATTTCTATAGTCAGTACAATTTCAAATTTGTATGCATTTGTTTTGTGAGGCTTGATATCCAAACATGCTAATCCTATTATAGGGCCAGACAACTTGCGAGAATATTTTATTTGGGGACAACCAGTAGTACCCAAACAACTTCTAAACGTGGCTAATATAAATGATGAAAAATTGATAATTACATTCAGCACAATACCCAAGAATAATTATGAGTAACATCAGCATATTTTCTTTTTTTTTTTTTTTTTTGCCTAATTAAACAAAATACCCTTATAACTTTGGGATAGGTTTCAATTATGCCTCTATACTCTATGCTTTCAAATTTGTTCAACAAGTACCCTTGAACTTTGAAATTTTTCCAGAGATATCTTTGTTGTTAAAATAAAGGAAGGAAATTGACATAAGAGCTAGTGTGTAAAGAAATTTGTGTGATATTGTTTACTAAATGTGAATGATGTTATGCATGTCTTCCAAGTTTTACATATTAGCCACCAAGTCAATATCTTCCAGTTTTAACGAAAAACTCACAAATGGTATTCTTAAAAACAATTGAAACTTAAGGTATTTTGCATACTTTAACTTTCTTTTTAGTGTATGTGTTGCCTGCAGTTGAAAAGTGGAGGTGAGATAGGGAAAACCACCACTGAACAACTTCCTAACGTAATTAATGTGATTATATAAATGATGGAGCACAATCATGAGAATAAGTGATCACTGTAGACGGATTGACAAGAACTAAAATACCAATGATAAGATTGGCTTTTCTTTTTCTTATTTGAATGATGATAGGGAAAAAAGAAAAAACACATACAACTTTTTCTTCATTTCCTTCTAATGAGAGGTGAACTTCAGTCGAAGTAAATGAAGCATTGTTAGATCCCATCTCCCTGAAATGGAGAAAAAGAGCTACCTTAATGAGCATAGCCATACTTATTGTAAATATTTCAAAGATCGCGTGCAAAAGTACAATGACATGATATACACAAATAAATAAATATATTAAAACACATACCAATCAGATGACCACTTGAGTTCAGTATTATTCTGGAAACCAGCAGTTATGTTATTTGTATCTGTAACATCACTGACAATCATTCTCCAATTTGGGAAATGAAAAAAAGAATATCTAAAATCTAAAAGAAGGAAGATTTGAAATACCAGATTTAGTTCCATCAGATTTTGAAGAAAGATCACATATCAGGGAAACGCAAGAGATGGAAATAGGGATCTGAAGAGGGTTTTTAAATACAATATTCACTTTCACAGGTTCTGTCAAAAAAAAAAAAAAAGAAGAAGAAAGAAAGAGATCAATATCATATATCGCCATATACAAATCTCTTATAAAGTTCGTTTATTCCAGATGGTATAAACATGCTTCACATGATAGCTACTATCTGATGTTTCAATCATGTCTTGCCAATACGACTATATCACAGCAAAGACACTGTATAAACGCTACTAAAGAGAGTTATTCAACACAGAATTCAGTAGCGTTTTCCAGCAAGCAAAAATTATTTCAAACTAGTGAAGTTTGCATGAATTTGAAGCTAAGTTTTCTCATTATAATGATAACTAAACTGGTGCTGGCAATTTTATCTGTTCAAAAAAAGCAGGATGTGACAGCTTTATCCAATCAGTAGTATACTCCAATATTTCAGACATTTCATAGAATCAGAAAGGTGAACTCTCGGTTTCAAGACATTTCATAGAATCAGAAAATTAAATCAATGAATGGTTTCATATCTTGTTCTTTTATAACGAAAAAAAAAATCTCATTGATATATAAAAAGGAAGAAGTTCAAAGGATACAAATTTCCAAGGGGGTAAAAAAGAAAATAGAAATAGAAAACAGAACAAGATCTTGAAACAGTTTCAATCAAAAGAGAATGACAAAGAAACGAAGAAAACCCATCAAACCAAAGTTCGGCTCCAAAGAAACTTCGAACACAACCACAATAGCCAACCAAAAAGATCTAATAAACCAACTGAAACCCACAAAGGCAACTACATGAAGATCTACAAAATGATGATGTTGAAACAAAGAACCATCCGTCTGGAAACCAAACAACAACAGGCTGAAAAAGCAAACAGGCAACAAACGAGTAACTTTGGTAGTGAAACTTCTAACTACCAAGTTGACAGGCATACTTACCTTGGGTAACACACCCCCGCTTTAAAAAATTACCACAGTAGCTAAGTGCCATCATAAAATAATTACATTAACACGCGATTATTTTTTTTAATGAGACATGCTGTGATCATATCTTGGATGTTAGGTCAAATAATAGCGGCAATGTTGGAAAAGATGTCACGGTAACATGATTGCTGATGGCCATCTAGCTGGAGATGTGCTACACTTACTACATACCTCCTGCCACACAGATATTTGATTCTTTATACTTTTTCGACATAATCTTTGACTGTAACTCCAACCAATTTGTCCTTCCTGATGATAACGATGGAATCATGTCCTCCTCCAATGAGCGCCATACGCTTTCTCGAACATTAGCCTGCAATGTTTCAGAATATGTCAATGAGCTAGATTAAAGGAGATAATAACATAAGCTACAAGAATCATCAACGACGCAGTGCACTTTCATTAACCTTATTGGAAGTCTTGTTTTCACGAAAAAGAAATAAAAAAATGGAAATATACCAAATAACAAGAAAACTGTTACCAGTAAACGTTTCATTATGCCCCGTTGGAGCGAGAAAGAGCATTTATTTCAAATGGAATGCAAGGAAATGGGAGGACCTAAAGAGGAGAGGGATAGAGAGGCTGACTGCAAGAAAGTTGGTTTGAGTAGGCTTCCATAACCAAAAACTAACTGTAAATACACTTACAGCCGTAGGTGATGCATAAGTTCGATGATCATCAAAGATGACCTTTAATGATGAAATGCTGATCTTGGGCAATGGTAGTTTTAACACCTTGACTGTCTTTCCTGCCTTCTGCAAGATCAAATCAGTTTTTAAAAAAAAATAATAATTCAATAATTGGAAGAAACAGTGTCAAAATTATCAATGTAATTAGAAATTACCAAATGTAAAGCCATTGCTCCATTAAATTCAAAATTGGAAAAGGCCAGATGAAAATTAGACTACCATATTATAACGTTAATAGACAGCTACTGGCTAATTAAATCTTCTATATACTTCAATTATAAAGAATCTCTGCACTACCTCGTTCCTTTCTGATAAGAAACAAAGACACATGTAGAACAATAAAACGAGGAAATAGAGAACAGCTTGAAAACCTTAGGGACAAGGGGTCCCCGAAGCCTTGAAAGAGAAATCAAACAAATAACCCTAATATAAGTGGATGAGAAACAAGGGAACATGAGCCTCGACCTTGTCCCAATTGTATTGTTAAATGAAGCAGACTCATTGACATGGCTTCCCAGCGTTGATGGGGTTTTCTTTATAAAAACTTTGATGTTGGACATAGGGGAAAAGGTAGAAGCAATCCCACGTTAGCAAATACAGTTTGAGGGAAGACCAATTTACCATGCATTGTAGACATGAAAATATCATGGGAAGTTTTGCACCATTCAGAAGTGTGCAAAGACCATCATAATAGTTTACATACCTATATCTTATAAAATTAAGAAAGGATCTACAAAATAGTCATTTTCAGGAAGCATGGATCTATTAAGCTACTCAAAATCGTGATATAAATGCTGCTCAATAGCTTAATAACTAACACTCCAACTTCAATGATCAGTAAATCTTGTACACATGTAGTATAGCATAATGACTCCAAAAACCATATGCCATACGGAAAACAGTAATAGCTGAGAGATAAATAAAGTAACTAGCACAATGAGGCACCTGAATAATTTTAAGAAAATCCTTTAGAAACAATTCCTGCGTTGCCTTTGACTGATGATTACAGTCGAGAATTTCCAGCATTTGAGTAACAGCAACGTCATATAGACCAAGCGAAGCATACCACCTATAAAAGATAACTTTATATAAGAAATCATATACTTGATACATGTCATGATATCAGTGGAGAAACTTAAGTAAACTATAGCTTCATCAGAATTAAATTAAAATACAATCTAGAGTTTTCAAAAAAAATAAAAACTCACTGTCCAATATGGAAATGTACATGATCTTTGATGTGGCTCCATTCTGTTCCTTTAAAAACAGCAATTGCATTTCTATATGTACGAATTGCATGGTAAATCTGATAACGCAAATGTCAGTGGCTCCCTTAATAAATCTTTGAAATATTAAACAAGCCGCATTACTTGTCAAATATTTGGATAATGAAATATACGTACTTGATCCATTCTTTTGTAACGATCACCAGAGAGAACAAGATGAAATCCATATTTGCGTATCAAAGGAGGTTTAGAAAGCAGGTAACAGTAAGATGCTTGCTCAAGCATGACAGCTGAATGTAAAGGTTCCTAACAGATTTAAAAAGAAAAAGAAAGAAAAAGCTAAGAGGCAAAAATATGTTTGATATTGGTATCAAGGTATTTACAACCTACCTCATTACAAATACGGAAATAAACAGCAGCAGCCTCTCTGTATTGCTCTCTTGCCTTCAACATCTCTGCTGACCAAAGACCACAGCGTGTTGCATTTAGGTGACCAGACGGGCCCATTTTCTGCATGAACATAAGCTCAATTATCTAGCACAAATTTTACAGACCTAAAAATTACAGCAAATTCAAAGATTATTAGGAAAACATCAACCAAACAGACAGCATTAATTTATATATATATATATATATATATCTTCTTCTTTTTTTTTTTTTTTTTTTTTTTTTTTTTTTTTTTTTTCTTTAACAAGATATAACTTTTCAATGTAAAAAATGAAAGAATACAAGGGCGTACAAAAAATAAGCCCTACAAAAGCAGGAGTTTGTATTGGCAATTTAAAATTGCCTCGCGGGAAATAAGCAGCAACAAAGCTTTTGAATTCAAAAAAACATCAAGGAAGAAAATATCAAAAGAAATACTCGTACCAAATAAGTATTGAGGGCATTTTCCATGCAATACTCAGCTTCCTTCCTTGATTGATCTAGCAAAAAGTACGTAAGCCCCATCATCTCCTGCAAAAAAATAATAACTAAAAGTTTTAAACACTATGAGTAGAAAATAAATGAACATAGAAAAATTGAAACAGAGAAACAGAGAAACCATACAGAAGATGGTACAGAGAAGAGCAGATTATAACTGTGGAACAAAAAGTAGCAATCTATGTGGTACACAAGCAAAGCAGAACCAAGCATAAGATTAAAATAAAATTTTAATTAATTATAAATTCATTTTTTTAATTAATCCAGAGCATTAAAAAGATCCATGGAAACTAAATTAAAGAATTGCAGAACGGACAGGTTAAAAATATATGCCAGCATCTTTAGCTCAAAGCATGTAAAGGAATTAGATCAATAACTCTCTCTCTCTCTAGGGGGGGGTGGGCAAGCACGTAAATGTGTCAGGGTCTACCAGGGACTGGTACGCTTTGGTATTTATTAGTTTTGTAGTCATTGTGAGAGAGATGCCAGCCCTCTCAAACAAGTTTGAAGACTTGTAATCCTTGTTATTTTATTTTATTGAATAGATTGATCTAGTAAGGAGATACCTTACTAAGCAGTATCAGAGCCACATTCATGACCAGGTTACAATTTTGTACTGATTGAACCATAAGATTATCTAGCACAATGGGCTCCATACACCTAACCTCTACCCCAATGACCCGATCAAAGCTGTTATTGAAAATGTTCTCCAATATGTCTTCTTCCAATAGGGGTAACGGTGCCAAAAATGCCTCAAAGGCCCTCTGGAATACAATGACGGGTGGTACTTGATAGGCAAAAAAGAAGAGACCACATAAGCTCCCTTCTTTGGACACTCAAACTAAATGTAGTCGTTCTTTCAAGTCCTCCCAATCCTTGAACTTATTATTGTTCTCTACNAAGTTTTAAACACTATGAGTAGAAAATAAATGAACATAGAAAAATTGAAACAGAGAAACAGAGAAACCATACAGAAGATGGTACAGAGAAGAGCAGATTATAACTGTGGAACAAAAAGTAGCAATCTATGTGGTACACAAGCAAAGCAGAACCAAGCATAAGATTAAAATAAAATTTTAATTAATTATAAATTCATTTTTTTAATTAATCCAGAGCATTAAAAAGATCCATGGAAACTAAATTAAAGAATTGCAGAACGGACAGGTTAAAAATATATGCCAGCATCTTTAGCTCAAAGCATGTAAAGGAATTAGATCAATAACTCTCTCTCTCTCTCTTTCTTTCAATTGTAGGGCTAACAATGGAATAAATGTTAAATAATTCAAGGTTTCAAAGTTTCCCTCACATTCACTTTCTAGATGCACCCTTATGTAAAGAGTGGTAAGAAGGGCATTTCANACCTAGCAGTACCATGATAGTCCCTCGCCATCAAAACTAGTTATGGCCATCATTTACCTTACAGTGTCAACTAACTTCTATATTTCAAAAGACCTTTCCTCTCTAAGCAACCACAAAATGACTTTCTTAAAATTGTGCCGCTCATTCGAACCATTTGTGGTTTAAGCTTCACATTCTTCACCACAAAATTTTCTTTTCTAAGATGATCCATCCATGATGGACGAAGGAGGTCCCCTTTGATTTCCGGTTTGAAATCTTTGTTGCTAACAAAGTTGCTCCTCTTTTTGTCTTTACATTTGCACAACGACTCTTTTCGAGCGATGCGACTATCTTGTACATATTGGGTGACATTTGTGCCAACAAGCACTCAATCGCTTGAAGTTTTTGCAACTCCTTTCTTACGGTTCCCAACACCTCTGATACTTCCAACCTTTTCTCAAGGTGATGTTCCTCAAGAGGGAGAGCTCATAGCCATTGTGTTAGTTATATGACGTTGGCGCCACTACTTACGCAACAATTTGTTGCTCAAATAGATCGCCATGTGTTGAAGTACCTCCTTGAGCAATGCCACATACACGCAAGTATCCAAATGGGAAACCAAATAGTGGGGTACAAATTCAATCCCACTCGAGTCAGGAAAGCAAGGCAACCAATGCACTGTCCCTATGGCTCTCGATTGCACACCTAGCCATTCTTTATGTATAGATGATAAAACATGAGGTCCAAGGAAGCCTACGGCTAGTGCAGATCATAGCAAAGCTTCTATGGGATCTCAACAGTGTGCCTATGCATTCATGGCAATAAGATATGCTTCTCTATAGAGGTAGTGCAGATCATACGAAAGCTTCAGAGGATACCAACAGTGCGCCTATGCATTCATGGCAACAAGATGCGCTTCTCTATAAAGCTCACAGCTACACTAATGATTATTTTTTTATTTTTGACTTTAGGTCTAAGAGATGATTCATTGATTTTACGACTCCCATGCCAGAAAATGCCTGTCCACGAACTAGATGCCGATGCATGTATTATAATACACTGGCGACATGTCTTTTACAACTCTTACCTTAACATAAATAAGAAGGTTGTCACACCAGAATCCACCGTACCCCTTGAAAGCACTAATTGCAAGTCAAATTCGTTAGTTTTAACCTATTAACATAAAAGTATTGTATGGTGCAAGGAGATATACATGAGTTAGAATGAGACAATTGCACGTTCACTAGTCTTCTTCCTTCCTTCCTCAGCCCAATGACAGTGAAATTATTATTACAGGATATTTCTAATGAAAGAAAGATTTAGCAATTACCATAAAACTTGATGTTATAGCTGAGCAAGAAAGATTCATTGATTTATAAATCAATGGAACTTAACAAATCATTTTCGATGATACCAACCAATTTTTTTGTTGTAGAATCCAAGCTTTCATTGGGAAAAGTGAAAGCAAATATAAGCGCATACAAAAAACAAAGAAGTCCATAAACAAACAAAAAAGGACTCTAATCCAACAAAATCAAACCATCATCATACTTAATAATTACAAAAAAGGTGAATGGTTGACACCCACAAGGGACCATTAAACCTCGCCAGCAAAAAATGTCTTTGTTGCTAAATAAAAGTGGAACCAACTATCTATTACACCTGTGTAGCCAACCTTTCTTTTGCTTATGGGCATAATTGGCACACATAGCCTGCGTCATCTGTGCCACTAACAGCACAATTCTACAATTTAAGAAAGCAAAAAGGTGTAGCCAACCTTTCTTTTGCTTATGGGCATAATTGGCACACATAGCCTGCGTCATCTGTGCCACTAACAGCACAATTCTACAATTTAAGAAAGCAAAAAGGTGTAGCCAACCTTTCTTTTGCTTATGGGCATAATTGGCACACATAGCCTGCGTCATCTGTGCCACTAACAGCACAATTCTACAATTTAAGAAAGCAAAAAGGTGTAGCCAACCTTTCTTTTGCTTATGGGCATAATTGGCACACATAGCCTGCGTCATCTGTGCCACTAACAGCACAATTCTACAATTTAAGAAAGCAAAAAGTGGACACAAAAATGCTTTAAAAATATTTTTAAAACATAAGGACAAAACGTGCAAACTGTACTACGCAACAAATAATTACCTAATTTTAAGGTGGTGATGCTGAATATGAGTAATCCAAAAATAAAATAAACAAGGCTGCTTACCCATGACAAAAGACTCAAGTCAGTGATGTACTGGGAAAATTTGGCCCAAAAAGTATAAGGTAAAAAACAATGGTAAGACCATAGCAGCAAAGGCTTGGAACTACCTGAACACCAGCATAGCGTTTCCAAGCTTTATCAAGTTTGTAATCAGTAGAAATCAGGCGATAATTGGACAATGCAAGTTCATAATCCCGCAACATGAAGGCATAGTCACCCAAAACTCTAATCTGAGACTCAATAGAGTTATAGGTATACCTTCAATGGCAAATACAAAAATTTATGAATACCAAGGAGCAAAGTATGACCAAGAAAGTAAACAAATGAGAAATCTACGTTGGGCCGGTTGGAGAATCTACTGTGTCTTCTTTCCCCTTTCTCCACCATAAGTTTTTTATCTGATTTCTGAAACCTTTCCTTGTAGCAGACACCTAATCATGGAAACGTAAAATGCAAATATGAAACTGTAGACAATATAAAACCAGTAAATATTATCATATAGAGAAGCATATGATCTTAGCACACAACTTATAGAAACCAAAACAAACCTGTTGGTTTAATGCTCGTATTTTTTGCTCCATGTAAGGAATGATATGTTTTGACGAAAAATCTTGCATTAACTCTCTGATCTGTTTCACAAGTGACACAGTAAGTTACCCCACACAACAACGCCCCTCCCCCCCCCCCCAAAGCAGATGCCCGCAGTGCTGTCAAAGCACACGACAAACACTTATAGGGGTAACAGAAATTTACCTCAATTAGATCCTCATTGCTAAGAAAGCAGCCAAGTTGCTTACCAATCGAAGCATCGGGCTTCTGTTACACAAGAATGTGACATTACTGGCCAGAATTTATCACTTCTCTTCATCAAATACATTGTGTAGAACAACAGTATTAACTATGTTATTTCAAAAGATTCAACAGGTTAAATAACAGTGCCTCAAGTAACTTACAAACAAACCCCAAGGATCATCTTCCCGTTCAATGAGTTCATCATGAGAAGAATTGATAGAAAGTAATTGGCAGTCATTCGAACCAAATGCACTCCTCATTTCAGTTAGTATTTTACTTGCCCTGAAGAGAAGTTAACTTCAATTCAAAGAGTTGGCATTTACAAACAGCAAAGCACCATATTTATATATGACCTTCCAATTAATCAACCAAGAAATTAATTAACTACAAGTATCCTAACTAATTGACAAAGCAGCAACCATCTTAGCAAACAAATCAGCAAGGCAATTGATAAATATAATAGCAAACTACTGAACAGAACATTAAAAAAGAAAGTCACATACAGTCAACTACTCAAACTACCGGCATACAGAGTAAAAAACAAACTAGCCTAATTTTTCATTAGATTTATTAGCCACTATAACAAATCAAATCAAAATAACGAAATATAAATATATGAGCATGCTGTGATATTCAAAATGATTGACTGCCAAATAATATTGTGGGTATGTAATGGAAAAGGTCCTCCTCAGATTAAGGAAAAGAACGAAGTACTTCTCTGAAGAGCCATCTTGATTATCATGCAACAACAAATAATGCTTCATAATCTTAGGGTCCGTGGCACCATCATCTAGAAGAGAGGCCAATTTGATTGTGTTAAAGAGGTCAACAAATTTGTTGACAGGATGATCATCGCTTGAAGAGACAACCAAAAGACCTGCATACGGTATGGACAACAACAGTTAAAAAGAATAAATGTTTCCAGTAAAAGTTCAAATTAATCATAAAGAATTAAATAACACACAAACACACACTTCTCCCTGAGAATATGAAAAGAACAAACAAGGAAATGGCCCCTCAGCCAAAGAAGTTCATATTACAAACTTATGAACAAACTTTGATTTGCATTAAGAAAAAAAAAAATAGAAGTTATAATAGGGTCTTTTGAAGTAGGATAAATGTGGTGAAAATGAATTGAACACGTGGGCAAGTTACAAAAGGACCTTGAAGGAGAAAAAACAAACTTAGAAACCTACTATGATCAAAGAAGACTCTACTGTTCCTCTCCGACTAAGCTTTCTAAAAAGTGACCACTTGACCAATATAAAGTTCTTTTTCTTAAATCTCAATCCATGAGTTGGTGCGAGTTTTTTTTTTTATATAATAGAACCCTTAGAAAATACGAAATTATGACAGTTATGAGAAACTTAAGTTGGCTGACAAAAATGGTAACCTTCAGCGGATGGGGTAAGCTTTTTGCTTCCCTTTTTTTGTCTCTTGTCTCTTTTTTTTTTTTTTTTTTTAATGAAAAACCAAACTTTCATTGAGAAAATATGAAAAATATAAGGGCATACAACAGGAAAGTCCTATAAAAAGGGAGCCAACTACAAGAAAGGGTTCCAGTCAAGTAAAAAAAGAGGCATCAGCCAGTGGATTTCAGTATGAAGGTTGAGGTTCTTGAAAGTTCTTATTCGTAAGTTTTTTATTCATTATTTTGGGATTGTGACAAGACTCCTCCTCCTATTCCTTCATCCATGCCGGTCAATTTTGCTTCGTTGATAGAACTAGAAGCCTGTGGTCTTAAGTTCCCGTGAAAATTTTCCTCTGGTTGAAGAAGAAAGTCATATCATGGCTAGCTTTGCAAAAGTTTGTTTTTGTCTTCTCTGAGATATTTGGATTCACTTGTACGAGGAGATTTGTTATTTCTTTGCTAGTAATAGCTCTTCCAAAATTTCTTTCAATAGGATAATAGTTCTTGCAAAGCTGAAGACTTTTTCGGGTTGTCATGTGCAGAAATGGCTTGAAGCTTGGGAGTTTGATAGAATCAATCTATTTGGTATTAAGAAATTTTCTGTCCTAGTTATTTAAATGTTTATTTATCTTCATGGAAAATCTCTACTTGGATGCCTTTGCTGTTTTTATTTTTTCTTTTTCATTCCCTTTGGGAGTTTGTATCCCCTGAACATTTATTTAATTTCATTATATCAATGAGAAGTTGTTTCTTGTATCTAAAAAATACGGTTCTGGTTCTCTTTAGGTTTTCTTGGATTCTTCTAAGATATTGCAAAGCAAGATCCAAGCAAATCCCCATTTTGTTGGAAAAGGAAGCTTTTGTGGCAACCATCGCAATTTTCATAATTTGTAGTTTGAGAGAGAACAGGATGTTGAAAGTTCATGGAAGAAGGTTTTAAGCGCCAATCAACTCAAGACCTCCCTGCCGGTTTTTGTGAAATAGGCATTTTGAGCTTTTCCATTATTTTTATTAATTAACAATTGGCATTGTTTTTTTTTTTTTTTNTTTTTTTTTTTTTTTTTTTTTTTTTTTTTTTTTTTTGTAACTTTCACTTCTCTTCGTGTCAAGGGCCTATCTATTTTGCATGGCTTTTTTTGTACTTATTACAAAATTACTGTAAACACTACTAATCACCATTTAAGCAAGACTAAAAATAACTTGCAAAAATTCAAGGGCAATAGAACTAACGAAAGAACAAAGGAGTGAAAGGAAGTAAATAAAGGGATCCGTATCCAGAAAATTATTGAAGAATTGGATATATATATATATACACACACACATATATCAGACTTCCGATGCAATTATTATTCTAGTAATATCATGCACAGCTTTGTGAAACGTCATAGAACCAAAATGCAAAGGTTGACAATGATAGACAATATATCAAAGAGAAACTTAGTGAGAGACGGTTTTATTTGTATGGTTAAAAGAATAAGCATTAAACCAATTAGAAGACTTTGCATGGTAGGTGACGAAACGGAAGAAGCCTCGCCCTTAATGTAAACATAAAAGGTCTGACAGAATGATGGTATTGTATTCTATTCACACTAGATATATACAGACATAAGTAAAAGGTTAAACTAAATAAAAGAATGTTAAAAGATGATAAGGGCTATATGTATAAGCTACTTTACAACAATACAAATATACTAATATGAGTACCATAACACTTGAAAAAAGAAGGCTTACAGAATACTTCATATTTTCTATAATCTTACATGCCACAGGATGGTCAAAAGCTTCATGTTCTGAAAAGGATACATTACGTATAAGCTCTTTGTTAAATAACTGAAACCACGAAGGTAGAATTGCAGACTCAAAACCTGCAGTGATTTGTTAAGTCAGACATAATTCAAAGATGGTGTTAAGTTTCAAAGGACCAGAAACCAACCACAAAGAATGTCACTATTAGTCATGAAGGTTGTTCCATAACCAGTGAAGATGGGGAAGACTGGAAACCTAAAAAAGAATTGTAACATAGTGCGTTTCACATAATCTCTTTGGCTTCTCCTCTTTTTTCTTTATTGTTTTTCCTTCTTGTTCTTTCTTTTGTTTGTAGGAAAACAGTTCAAATACAGTTTGAATTTCAGAAACAGAATCTGTGCCAAATTTTTTTTTTAACCAAATTTTATTCATAGAGAAAAGAAGAAAAAAGACAATCGTAGTCTGCACAGTAATTTATGCTTTGAATAAATTAACTTTTCTTTGTAGAATATTTTTTAAAATTAGAATGTTTTTATTTTCCCATTTTAATTTCTGTTTATTTTCAATCCTTTTGAAGTCCGTATCTTTCGAGCATTAGTCTCTTTTAATTTTTTTTAATCAAAAGATTTGTTTCTTATTCAACAACCCAAAAAACTACTTTTTACAATCTACTTAAAATTTCACAAATGAGTTTTCATTTGGACTTTTTTTTTTTTTTTTCCTTTGGATTGGAACTCTTTCTCATATAGCTGAACTAGAAAGAGTCCAAGAAGACGCCAAAACTTTTAGATGAACATACAAATAACAAGATCCAATAATCTAAAGATGAACAGTACTTACAGTCAACTGCTTCATTAATTTGAGGTGGATCAGAACATAGTTTAGAAAGATCTTTCTCGCTGGCTTGTGTAATGACTTGTTTCAGTCGCTCTTTTGATGCCTAAATGAATGATTAGGGAAGTATAAAATAAGAGGAAGATAGTTGAAAGAACAAGCAAAAGCAATCCTCATATATTGGAGACAAAATAAAAGCAGGAGACTGGTGTTGCTGCATTCTCACTTTTCATCAATGTGATTTTATGAAACATTTTGATGGCCTAACAATATCAGTGAAAAATGAAACAATATGGTAAAAGATTTGCACTTGAGAAAATTCCGTTTTCAGAATGTTCCAGGTGATGCTTGAAAGGTCTTTATGACTCTCCACTCTATATGCCACATTTGCAACTATAGATGTTCCATACATAAAATGGCATGCTTACAAGAAACCTTACGCAAAACGTTTCCATATTTTTTCTACAACCAGTACCTAATTCTCAAATACAATGACTATTCACTCCTAAATAAAGAAGAAACAGATTTAGAACTCGCAATGTTCAAATATATTCAAAATCGAAATTAAGACAAAAGGAACTTCAATCAAGCAAAATAAGACTAATAGGGTACAACGATCATAGAGGCTGAGGCCCAAAGGGAGACATGGAATTATACAAGGGACCACACCCCTTTTCTCTAGGGTTCTCCTCCAAAAATTCTATTGTTCCTCTCGTCCCAAAGATCCCACAAAATTGCACAAACCCTGGTAAGCCATAGAAAACGCCCTGTATCACTAAAGGGTGAGTGAAGCAGGAGTTCCACAATCAGAGAACTACACCCACTAGGTCGAGCTAGAAGAAAACCAAAAGCATGAGAGAAGCAACTCCATACCAAAAAAGCGTCGTCGCAACTCCCAAAATGGTGGTCAAGATCTTCAGCCACCCCAAAAGAGAATACAACAGTGCGGCCCTAAAACACGTATCAACTTCTTCTAAACACAATTCAAGGTATTAACTCTTATATGAAGGACTTGTCACAAAGAATTTAATCTTTTTGGAAATTTTGGTCTTCCATGATTAAGAAAAGGAAGAAGATCTAGGCGGGAGAGGGTTCACCAAGCAACAGAAGAAGGAATTACAAGAAAACCCATCACCGAGACTAAACCTCAAAGATGATAATCCTCTCTCCCAGGGCTAACCAAAAAATCAAGAATCAAAGATATGAAGTCCGCAATATTTGCCGTTTCCCTATTGAACAAAGAAAGGAAAAGCCAAGAGAAATAGAGGATGCCACAAAGCGGGAGGATGTGATCCACCAACCAGTTCCTCTTGGAAGTAAAGGAGTATAACTGAGGAAACAAAGAGCTGAGGGGTCTATTCCTCAACTACATATCCTCCCAAGAAAAAAGAAAGCAATTTTTAAGTTAAAATTTCTAGCATTTTCTTCTTGGGGAACGAGAAAAACATCTTCTTTGACATCAATGGCAAATAACTCTTTCAGAAGTTTAGCTTTCCTATTTCATACGTGACCAAAATTGTCCTTATTCCACAACAAAATACTCTGCATAAGAATTTTAAAAACAGAAACATCAAGCTTAGTTCTTTTCTAGTTTTCTCTTTGGGTATTTCTTCTCAATAACTTACATCTACCACCTATAGGAAGTTTTACTTTTTTTTCTTCTAAATTGGATATATGACTACAAAGCATGGCTAATCAATTTTTCTTGACATATCAATATGATGATTTCTCTGCAGACTAAGGCATTAATTACCTCTTAGAATATCGTTCCTCTCCTCGTGATCCTAGTATCACAATTCCATTTTTTCTGTTACTTGCTTGTACTTTTTCATTTCATCAAATATTTTTTTAGTGATTCTTTCAAGATTGTGGCTTGTCATGCGAGTTTAGGGTCTTCTCTTCCTTTTTACTTCCATAGATTCTACTATCATCTTCTGCTAAGTACACCCACTGACCATATAATGGCTATACATGCACATTAAAAATATCCTCGACCTATTTCCCTCCAATTATCTAAAACTCTCTCTAAGAAATTAATCGACAGGCTTGACCCAGCAAAACCCCAAACATCAAACAAATAATTCAACTGCAATCAGGCATAAGCGAGTTCATAGTTAAATTATACAATCCATCGTCATTCATATCAAACGCAAAATGGAATTTTCTATTTCAGTACCCTAGTATGTTGCAGTGATTAAACTTGGCCAGTTTATTTTTACATGAGCTTCAAATTAGCTAGTTGGTTTGTACATAAGCTTCGTTCAATCACTGTCAGTTGAGTTGAATTCTCTTGTATTAGCTATCCAAACTACAGATATACCATGTAACGCGGTCCAACTAACATTGTCAGGAACCAAACATCTCATTTAAAATGTTACCTCGAAATTTGGTTGATGAATGTCCGAACCGTAAAACAACCGTGAACTGAATTTCTTAATCCTGTAAGGTTGATCACTGGCGGTCCGTACGGGCACTGAAACGAAAAGGAAGCCCAACTAAACAAGAAACGTTCTCGCGGTCCACATTCTCACAGCTAAGTATAAAGGGTATGTACTAAATTGAATCTGTTTTGCGGAAGATAACAGTGGATTACCGTCAATGTTGTTAAACGAGCAGAAGGGGCTGAGCATCTGGATGAATGAGAGACCATTCTTCAGGCAGGCTTCTTCAACAAGTGGGGTATTCAGCACCATGATAACCGGAGTGATCTCTTCCAGCAGCATCCTGCCCAGTGGTGTATTTGCCGGATCCATGCCTCCCTTTCTTTCAGCTGCAGGCAGTGACCAACGCCAGCTGGCGGGAGCAAATCGCCTTGCCGGATCAACGCGACTCGCCCGACGAGTTAAATGCTGCTAATTGCTATTAGACCATTAAATTTCACCGGCGGCAATGGAGAATGAGAGAGAGCTGCCGTGTTACGACTGAGACGAACAATAATTCCGCCTGGTCTTGGGATGTACTACTGATGCAGCAAGCTACCGACGAGCTTTGTCCATCTTCGTGGTCTAATGGACCATCTGCTCAGTCTTCCCACGCTAAACTGCGCGCAAATCCCCTCTCTTTTTCTTTTTCTTTTTCTTTTTCTTTTTATTTTTATTATAGTTTAGAATATTTTAAGTAGAAATATTCATTTTAACGGATCTACCCGAACGGGAAGTAAATTTGAGGAACATTGCCCGTCACGGGATTCTATTCAAAGGGGCAGCTTAATTCCCCTCCAATTTAATATAAATATATTTTTATATTAAATGATATTGGAGCTATATTAAAAAAAAATAATTAGTTAATTTCAAATTTCTAATAGTAATATTTAATATGTTATAATGTTAAAATTTGGGTGGATATATTACAAAAGAAAATAATTATTAATTTAAATTTTGCATTAACGGGAGATGAAATTGGTCGCGATGATGGAGACGATTAAGCCTTCCCCATTCTCGCTCCCAAGGACATCTCTAATTTTAAGTTAACCAGATTGGTGATCAAATCATGATCGTTCGATAAGTTAACCACGTGAATGTAATATATAATTCAATGGTCACGTGGGTCGATTGCTCTATTTCTATGTACCCCAATTTATGTTGTCCTTTTTGTGTTACATGTCGTTTTTTCATATGTAGTCGTGATTAACAAGCTAAATCAATATGATAGGTCGACACAATTATTTAGCTCGACAAATATTGTTAAAGCATTCGTGGCTGAACAGTAGTTCACATGTATTCGATTTGAGGTGAGATGTCCAAATCTTCATATCCCATTTGTTGTATTTTTTAAAACAAACAAATGTCGGTTAGGAGACGAAACTCGAAACCTCGGTGAAAAGATGGGGCATACTCATTTTATTCATTATTTATTATACATTAAATGATATATTATTTAAGTTCACCTACTTTCACCATTCTCAACAAGTTAGTCGACACAAAATAAAAAGTCATTTTGATTTTTGTTCAGAAAACATAGTTAGTGTTTACGCACTACATCGACACTCAATGTTAAAGTGATGTAAAGGTGTTTAAATATAAATTATTATTATTATACTTGAATGGAGGAGATTAGATGCTTGTTCGTGTATATATATATATATATATATATATTGGAAAATATATCATGTTCATTTTGTATCATTTTATTTGGTACGTAGATGAATTGTCCATTAAGTTCGTACCCACCAATTCATAATTCGATCCTAACTTAAAAAATAAACAACAAACCATAGAAACGTCAAAATCAATTTTAGAATTTAAAGGAGATTAATTAACTACTTAAGAAAGTGTGTTTATTTATTAAAAAAAAAAAATCAAAATTTAATAATGTTTTACTGTAATTCTTCAATTTGATTAAAATGATATATTTTATCGAAAAAAGAAAAAGAAAGAAAAAGGAGAAAAAAATGAAGAACAAATATGGAAGTGGCTTTGGAGTCTCGAACCATTTACTATTTCTCGCGCCAGCGTTGGCAGCGCCACGTACTACAACCGTCGAGGGCGATTTCACTCGCTTTATAAATTCATGTCCCTCCGAACCGCCGTTTCTAGTCACTCTCTGCTCTGGAAGCGCCCATTTCTTCTGCCTCGACTTTCTGTACTTCGGCCAGTTATTTCAGCATTCGCAATGTCATATCGGCCCAACTATCAAGGTGGCCGTCGTGGCAGCTCATCTGGAGGAAGACGTGGCGGTGGCCGACGCGGCGGAGGTGGAGGCAGCGGAGGCAGAGGCGGCGGAGGTAGAGGCGAGCAACGTTGGTGGGACCCGGTCTGGCGCGCTGAGCGTCTGCGACAAAATGCTGCTGAGGTGCTCTTTATAAATTTTCGACTATTTATCGTTCAAGAGTTGGAAAATGGCTGAGGACAGCGATGATCTGTTCGTGAAGGGGGAGAACGAAAATTAAGTAACTGTTCAGCCCAGTTAGCTGGGTTGGTCGTTGCATTAGGCTTAGCTGATTGTATCTAATGTTTGGACAGATCATTGGGTTAATCGTTCTCTACCTGTGTATACGAAGCCCCTTCAGTCGAATTTTGTACAAGCTACTGTAGTTACAAAAATCAATATGTGAGGGGAAGGAAAAAACATTGGATTTCTTTGAAGTATGGTCAAGGAACTGTGATGTTGGAATTTCCGTTTTGAATTCTATATTGAGTGCCTACCCTCTTTTAAGCCATTAACGAATTGTGAAACCTAACTTTTTAGGGAACTTGTTATGCCACCCAAAGGGCTTGGTTAGCAGGGTACTCTACATAGAGTCATTGGATTGAGTCTAAAAGTTCGCCAATTCACAGGAAAAGGGACCGCTTCATTCAATATTCCATTATGATATTGGTGCTAAGGGCAAGGTTCTTTTTATTCCCCTTAAAACGTTCGAGTGTTTGAATCTTATATATGAAATCTTATTTCAATTAAAAAAATCAAATAGAATCAAGTTTGGTGGATATCTAAATCCATTCCTCATTTCTCCATCAAGTCCTTTCATCAAGTCTGGTGCATGTCCCATCTCTAGAGGTGTCATCTATTGGGGTATCTTTTTATTTTTTAACGACGGCTTGATTAGTGTTTGAATTATATATTTTTCTGTTTCAATGTCCAATTATTTAATGTATGATTTTGAATTTTAATACATTTTCCCTTGAAAATAACTCCTAAATGCAGATGGAGGTTCTTAATGAAGATGAATGGTGGGCTAAGATGGACCAGATGAAAAGAGGAGGGGAACAAGAGTTGATAATTAAGCGTAATTATAGTCGAAGAGACCAAGAAATCCTTTACGATATGGCTCATCAGCAGGGTCTCTACTTGTACGTTTCTACTGCCATATTTTACAAGAACTAGTATTAGGCTTTCTGAAATCTATAAATAAGTACACAAGCAAGCTGAGCTTTTCCTTATCGCAGTTTCTTTTCCCCGAATCATTGATTTTTTTTTTCCTTAACTAGTAGCACTTCAGCATTTTATGTGTTGCAAGCTTGCAACCTTTTGTACTTTTTATGGTACAAAAATAATGTATATGCTAACTAGGATGGCATCTAATACTTTATTTTACTGATTTTGTGCTTGTGGAAGAAAGCCATGCATATAATAAGGGGAAAAGCCTTGTGGTTAGTAAAGTTCCATTGCCAGATTACCGGGCTGATCTCGATGAACGACATGGGTCCACACAAAAGGAGGTTCATTTTTTGTCTCTTAATAAATTGTAACGATTTTTTTGGTTACCCAATTCGTTTAAGCAGAGTCTAACTTATTTTAATTTATCTGCAGATTCGAATGACTACGGATATAGAGAGGAGGGTTGGAAATCTTCTGGATGACTTGCAGGGTCAGGGAAGGGATCACAGCGTTTCTTCTACTGCATCAGCTGAAGGAGGCAAACAGACTCCAACTTCTATAAATAACACAAAACCTGTCTACAAGTTGGAGACTGATTTAGCAAAGGAGAAACTTAGTGCTGAACTTAAGCAGAAACAGGAAGAGATGAAAGTATGTTTATCTTTTCTCTTTTGTAATGATGCTCTCTCTCTCTCTCTCTCTCTCCAACATAAATATCATGTTACCTATTGGGCATTGCAGGGAAGCGATGGCTTAAAAACAATGCTGGCATTTAGAGAAAAGCTTCCTGCCTTCAATGTAAAATCTGAATTTATAAAAGCAATGACAGAAAACCAGGTGCGAATGCTTTGTCTGTATAGATCTTCAAATTTATTTTAGTAAAAACATTATATTACTTTTGAAAGCTAACATTCATATTGCAAATTTGAACACCTTCTTCTCTCTCCACCTGATTTTAGCAAAAAGAACGAATAATATAAGCTGCGTGTGATTCTCTATTCTATGCATAACATTTAGCATGAATATGATATTGTTTGAATTGTTTATTATTTAGTTCATGGTTGTTTAACATGTCCAATGGTGGAGATTTAGGCCTGGACTACTCGAGAAAGAGTGTGGACACGAGTAACAAGCTTGGAACTCTCTCAATAAGCATTTAGGTAGTTATATGGGGTAGCTGGGGTGTGTTTGACTTTGTTAGAGAGAGGAGTTAATTTCCTGTGGTTTTAAGGGAAGAGGGAAGTGTGAGTGAGGTAGGAGTAGGAAAATATTTGGGTTTAAGTATGGGGGAGAGAGCCCTTAGCTTGGGTATTAGCATTTAGAACTTTGTTCGGTTTACTATTACGTGTTATTTCCTACCAAGTGGTATTAAACTAGTTACTGGCGTGGATTTAGATTTTCGAACACGTATGAAATTAAATTGTTTGCTTGTGGAGTGATGAAGTGTATGTTGCTGTTCATGAGTTTGATGAAAATAGTAATGGACTCGACTGATAAAACCTTTGAAAATATGGTTTTTAATTTTTTTTTTTATAAGAAAACCTATGAAAATAGGTTAAATCAACCATATAAATCAATATCAGTCTGCTTGCAAGTTTAGAAGAGGAGCAAGTGTTTTGTAAACACCATGGATATTACATCCCTTTTGTAAATTTCAATCATCAATGAAATTGTCTCTTATCAAAAAAAGAAAAAAAAGAAAAAAGAGGAGCAAGTGTTGATGATGGAGCCCAAGTGGGTTTCATGTGAATTTATAGGATGACCAGCTTTAAAAAAAAGAAATGTTGGAATTCCCCTATCAGGTTGGGTTCGATTAGTTAGTACGTGGGGAGTTATGTGAGATAACTTGAATTAGCACTAAATTATTAAAAATTATTAGCTGCCAAGGTCATAAAATGGAAGAAAGAAGGAATATATGGGCATATAGAACTATTGGAGATAAACTCCCAGCCGTTTCAGAAGGCTATCAATTTTTGTCTTTCCCTTTAATATTCTATATCTTTTACTTTGAGTTTTATTATATTGATTGATTAAGTGTCTATTTTCTCAAAGGTGATTGTTTCATGGAGTGTCGATTTCCTTGAACGTTTGACTCAAGGGACATTATGGCTTTATTTCTCTAGTTAATACTATCCACAATTTTTGTCTTGAATGTCAGGTATTGGTTGTTTCAGGAGAGACAGGTTGTGGTAAAACCACACAGCTCCCTCAATTTATTTTGGAGGAGGAGATATCAAAACTTCGTGGTGCTGATTGTAGAATAATATGCACCCAACCTCGGCGCATCTCTGCTATTTCAGTTGCTGCACGTATATCCTCTGAAAGGGGAGAAAGTCTTGGTGAAACAGTTGGATATCAAATACGACTGGAAGCAAAACAATCAGCCCAGACTCGACTACTATTTTGCACCACTGGAGTTCTACTCCGGCAGTTGGTATATATTTTCATGTGCACATATTTCTGATATTTTTTAAATAGCCAGTGCATGTCTTTTTTTTTTCTCAATAATGTCATCTATGCTATGTATATTTATAATTGGACTGTAAGGGGTGCTTGCGGAAACTAGCAGGATAAAAAAGAATCTTAGGCCAATGCTTGTGAGTTGTGACTTGCTGTTTTACTGATTTTTGAGCCAGCAGTTGAAAACTAATACCTGGCTGTTCATGTTGATGGAAATTTAATGTTCGTCTGAACACATCCTCGACTTCTCCAGTCCTTTCATAGACTCCAAATTTCTGCTATTCTGTTTTAATGCTTGTCTGAATGTTGTGCTTGTTGTAGCCTTGGTAAGGTCATGGTTTCTTATTCTGCTCAAAGTTGTGATGGGTACACAATCTTAGGGGCTCATCATCTTTAATTTCAGGTTCAGGACCCACAATTGACTGGTGTTAGCCATTTGCTTGTGGATGAAATACATGAAAGGGGCATGAATGAGGATTTTTTATTAATAATTCTGCGCAACCTTCTTCCTCAGCGGCCAGATTTGCGTCTTATTTTAATGAGTGCCACCATTAATGCAGATTTGTTCTCCAAATACTTTGCGAATGCCCCAACACTACACATACCAGTATGCACAACATCTTTGTCATAACATATTTTTAGTATGTATTATGTAAGAATTATAATATGGTGTTACTATGTAATGTCAGGGAAAAACATTTTCTGTGACAGAGTTTTTTTTAGAGGATGTGCTGGAGAAAACTCGTTATAATATCAAGTCAGAGTTTGAAAACTTTGAAGGAAATCCAAATAGAAGAAGGAGACAACAAGAATCCAAGAAGGATCCGTTATCAGAATTATTTGAGGCATTCTTATCCCTAATGCTCATTTGATGTTTAATTATCTTTGTTGTGTATTCTCGTAGTTAGTTGCATTGCTATTTGGTATATTTGAATGTTATACTGTGCATGGTTTTAGTTGTGGGTTCCTTTTTGTTCTGTACTCTTTTGAAAGTTGGCATTTAGTGAGTTCCGATCTCCACATAACATCTAAAACAGCAAGAAAATGCAACATAGAAAAGAAAATCTTTACAATCGACTTTGACAAGAAAAAAAAAGAAGAAAGGGAAGACAAATTAAGATTACAAAGAAAAACCTCTCGTTAGAATTCAATGTCCCCTTAGAACCAATTCTAATCAAATGGATACTAGACAGCATCGATGACCTTTCTATCACGCCCTCATCTCTAAAATTCTTGGAGAAGTTAACTACGAGAATGACTTTCTTTGGGTTAAAAAATTTCAAGTAAAAGGGAGTTTTGCAGAAATTTTGAAGGTATTGACTATAGAGTAAAATTCAAATTTCATCGTTCCCCATATAAATGAAAAGCTCGCGTTTCTTGTAAAATGAAAATTTCTTTGAGAGTGAAACATGCAGTACAAATAGCTTGTTTTTCTTGGTTTCTTGCTGTTGTAACATTTAAGTAATTTCTAATGCACTCAGTGGATTTCAATTTTATGTTATTGAAATTTTGATTAGTTGGACTTCATTTCTAAATTATTGGCACTGCTGGAAGCAGCAATAGGTTGTTGGTTTAGTAAATATTTTTGGCTAATGATTGACCAATTCAAGGTACTTCTGTTGACATTGCGTGCATAGCCTTTAAAATATTAGAATCATTCCTGATTAGAGCTGTGTAATTGATGTATAACTTCTAGTGGTACTTACCTGCAGCATTATTATTATTATTTTGCAGGATGTTGATATTGATGCTCAGTACAAAGCTTATAGTTCATCTACGAGAAAGTCACTTGAAGCCTGGTCTGGGGCACAACTTGATTTGAGTCTGGTATGTCCTTGGATTGTATAACGAACCATAGAAGACGAATCAATCTATTGCTACTTTGTTATCGTCTTATTCTTCTCTCTCATTTTCTTTTTCTGCTTTTCTTTTTAAAGAAAAAAAATACTACTGATGAGATGGAGTTACAAAACATGGGGGACGACAAGAATCTGACTGAATGGTGGCCTAAATGGAATTTTCATTTTCCTCCCTCTGAAATCTTCTTTCAGCTATTGCAAAAGTTATAAAATTTGAAACAAAAGGGAGAAATAAAGGACAAAGGATTTGGATATCATATAAAACTCCCGTTGGCTTCACTGCATAATGGGAAGGTTAGGTTTCTCAAACCATGTTGGATACTCCATCTTGTAACTTATGCATCTTGATTTTAGAGGGTAATCCCTTTTTAACTAGAACAACTCTTCGTTGATTGATGAAAAGAGAGAAAAAAAAGTTCAGGAAACGATCTTCCATAGGGGAGAGAAAAAAAAGCCAAGAAAGTGGTCACCAAAAGAAAAAACCAACAAAGAACTCACCAGAACAGCGAACTAACTAGCAACAAACTAGCCAAATACTCCAAAGCAGCAAGATAACCAAAAGTCAAAGAAAACCCACAACTAAAGAAAACCGACAAGAGTTCCTCCCCTAAAAATCTATAACCATCCAAATAGAACAGAAAGATCAGACAAAAAAAGAAAATAAACAAATCTCTGTTGCTAAGAGTTTCAAGCCCTTTTTTGGTCTTTGGACCCTATTGGAACACTAGATGCTGACTTTAGCAAAGTAATCTGCCAAGTCCACTCATCAAGATGGTAAGGGAAAAAACCTTCAAACTCTCTTCAGACAACCCATCAAGTATAGTATATGAGAAGAGGGAAAATGTGTTTCACTAAAGGAGTAAAGGATCCTACCGGTTCTCCTTCTCTCTCATGTTATGTTGTTGATCCGTGAATATGAAGTTAGTTTCAGTAGTGTGAAATCTACTCTTAAGCTTATTGAAACAATTATTGTTTAATATTCTTTTGGTGTTGATTTAGTGTCATTATTTCAAGAAATTGACAAAGAGACTCCTCCTTCTCATCAGTGTTTCACATATTAATCTTTGTGGTCTCGAGATGCATGAACTCCTCCCTTTAATTTTCAGGGAATTTGTTGTTAAACTTTGATTGCTCTATTGCATTTGCGGTTTGGGTTTAGTGGTTCTTGCTTGATATTTTGGGGCATAGTAGGCTCAGATCTTTGTGTCTTCCCCCTTCTTTTTTGTTGTTTTTTGTTCAAAAATTTTGGATTCTCGTGCAGTCTTTGGTTCGGTTGCAGAGTTTGGTCCTTTAGGCTCTTTTTGCTAGTATCTTTTTATTCAATTTTCTTGGTGTTTCTTGTTGTGGAAGTTCTTTTCTGTATCTTGTTCTTTTTTGGTTCTCTGTAGTGGTTCTTTTTGTGTTCGATTGTGCTCTATTTTTCACTCCCTTGTAGAGTTTGTATCTTTTTGCATTAGTCTCTACATTTTGATTTAAATATAGGAGTTGATAAGATTAAAATTCGTGAAAAAGAACCCATTATATGGAAATACTTCATGTTATCATTTGTTCAATGAAAAGTTGTCTCCGGTTCAAAAAAGAACTGGGTGCCTAAAGAAAAAAAACAAGCCCACTGATTATAATTAATATAAAAACATATTACTTCGCTTCTTTTTTTAAAACAGTTTATAATCATTCATCTTACTTGAAACAATGAATTTCATATTTAGGATGAATGTATGAAGTAATTTTTAAACAACTGTTATTAAAAAAGTCTATTCAACTTTTTACAATTAATTTTGTAAAAAGTAAAATTCAACTTTTGATAATAGATAAACAAAGCCTAAATTAGATCTAATCTTATTATTGCATACCAAACATAATCTTCCTAGGCATTACATTCTCATTCCCGCATACTAATTGCCTTCTTGGAGATTAAAAACTGAACCTAAATGCTCACTGTTTTTCCTATCCAAAAACATTCTCGCTGTTTTGTGTTTTCCTCATTCTATTCACTTGGTAGAGATGAAAATATATCAGTTTTGAGAACTTCGCTTCAATTTGACAATTGAGATTTTCAAGCTCTTCAATTTTAATTGACTCCCTCCTTTTTCTTCGCTAGATCACTGTATTTCTAAGCATGGATTTTCCTTCCATATAATCAGTTGTGTTGATCCGCTGCAGGTGGAATCAACTATTGAGTATATTTGTCGCCATGAAGGTTATGGTGCTATACTTGTATTTCTTACTGGTTGGGATGACATTTCTAAACTACTCGACAAAGTTAAAGCAAACAGTTATCTTGGAGATTCTGGAAAGTTCTTAATCCTTCCTTTACATGGTTCCATGCCAACCATTAATCAGCGAGAAATATTTGATAGTCCTCCCCCCGCCAAAAGGTAAGTTTGACCCTTTGCTAGTTGAACTTATAGAATCCTTT